>NC_072733.1:17399226-17565302 GCF_026930045.1 Uloborus diversus | reverse complement strand
ACTTTAACTATGCTACACCCCTCAAAACTGGGGGTCAAATTTTCACACACCAGAAGAGTGACAGTAAGTTTCATCAAAGGTTACCAAAAAAATTATTATAGTGATAAATAAATAACTGTAACCTAAATCAAAAAATATATTATTCCATGACAAAACAAAACACTGGTAAAACATTGATTCTCCTTACAAATTGCCTGTTAAGCATTCCTGGGAAAATAATTAAGGTAAAGAATTTTTTTCTGTTCTTACCTCTTAATTCAACTACACACTATGAGCAGAGTTAAAAGTTTTCTCCTATTTAAATCAAAAATAATGTTGTCCAGGAGTGTGACAGCAAAAGTGTTATATGTATCCCATTTTTGAACCTCAAATTTTTAATGAGAAACAGCAGACAAATCATATGAACTAAATACTCAAGGAATTCAAAGATTAAAAATTCCTTTTTTTCTTAAATCTATAATAATTTACTCATTTTTATGACATTAGAATGCCTTTAAAACCTGGGGACAAATTTGAAAATGATGTACCTTGATTATTTATATAATTAAATTTATTTAAATAATGTTTACTTTACACCTTTAAAAATATGTAATTTAGCAGTACAAATTAAATTTGTGGAATGTTGTTATAAAATTTTAAAATAATTTAAGAAAATTTGAGAAACGAATGGGAACACGCTGAAAGAGTGACTTTCTGGTTATTCAAAAATTTTTGCAGAAAAAAATAGAGGAGTTATTGTTTTTATAAGAACGGAATAACATTGGAAAATTTATTTCAACTAATAAAAAACAAAAAAAGTTCTAGGTCAAACAATCTTTGTGTCAAGCTCCTGGGACATAATACTGTTAGGATTTTGGAGAATAACCCATACATTTCAGTAATACATATCATTAGTGTTTCTTATTTAAATTCTGATTATTTAGTAGAATAACAGAATAGAAATATTTACAGCAATTTAAGATATTTGATTACATTATAACAAGACACTGCAACACTTATGCATTAAAACAAGAATCTGAAATACTTTTGCATTTAAATATGATAGGTACTGAAACATTTTCGCATTAAAATATGATTACTGAAATACTTTTCACATTAAAAAATTGCAGTTAACAATGGTTTCAACTTCTATTGTGCATGGAATGTCAAAATGTACCTTCTATAATTATATCATTTACTGACTCACATTTGTTTTGGTTTGATATCAGATTGAATTCTTTATTATAATTTTTGGATAGACGTTTTTTTCTTAAAGGAAGAGCAAGATTTCTTATGTTCTCTGTATTTTTTTCAGAATGTTTGCATCTTTTTCGTTTACTGCTTTGCTTAACACCTGTGTTTTGAGCTACAGTAAGTCTTTGTTGTGACGTATTTTAGGACTGGTTCCACCAAATTAATTAACCCATCCATCGTTTCTTGATCATTTATTTCGAACGACAGGGTCCGAATTTCAGCCAACATTTCTCTGACTTTGGCGCCTTTAATATTTACAGATTTTCCTTGCTGTTTTTGTTGATCTACAGTTATTTCATTTGAAACATCGTCATCTTTTTTATTTTCTATATTATTTTCTTTTGTTGGTGATGCGGCTTCATTGACAAATCCATCATCAGATACTCCATTTGCATTTCCTAATTCTGTGTTAACTTTTAAATTTTCTTTTGAATGTGTGCCAACATATACACCGTTAACAGACATATCCAAGTTAAAGTATGGGCTGTGTCTAAATTTTGGTGATAAATTATCCCATGTTATGTTGGTATAGTTAAATACAGAAAAAAAAATGCTTGCAAAGCCACTTCCTCCTTTGCCAGTCATAACACTGACAAGAAGGCATCAGATCATCATCACCAAAATCAACAATGTAAAATGAGTCTGTATTTGTCTGGCTGCGTATTTGAAAACAAATTCTAGAACTTGATATACGTGTAACATCATGTGATACAATGCTATTAGCCAAAGATATTCTTTCCATACAGTGTAAGATAAACGGCCTTGGCCTATTAATTAGGTACTGTGGAATATCTGCAGAATATTTTCTATAACCAGAGGAGTATTTAATATTTAATTCCTCATATGATCGATAACTATCGGGTATAAACTTTGTAATTATTAATTTTAACATACTGTGTAGAGGCATTGAAATTTTGTTGAATAAATAATCATATTTTAGACGTCTGTTTTGACGCTCAACTCCATTGTTGGTATTGATTGGCAGCTCCATTTCATCCTTCCGAAAGGCCCACACCCATCTCTTACGAACAGAAAGCCATTCTTTCTCAAACCAATTTTGCATTTTTTGGTTTGTTATCCAAAAATTTCTGTTTTTTAGTACCTCCACAGTTTTGTCGAAAACTTCCACTGATTCTGCATTTGCTATGTCCCTTAAATGTTTCAAAACACAGTCTCTCTCTGCTTGATTGACTCCATTTACTGATTTTTTTATCCAGCGCTCCCAGGCTTGCTCCCGATGAAAATCGCATAGAAACACAAAAGTCTCAGGAAAAACAGCTTCAACAGCATTAATTTCCTGTTCACAGAAGTCCGTCATAAAACTTTTAGGGTTCCAAGTTAGGTTTGCCTCTTTTATTACATTAATTGCTTCTTTAATGCTAGCAGTTGTTTCATCTTGGGTAATAAATATAGCAACAACTTGATAATTTACATTCGTTTTGACACATATGAAAAACAAGGGAAAAGTATACTTTGTCGTCCGATAAGTAGCATCTAAAAGACACATCATGTTTCCGTAGGTCTGGAGCAAATACTTTTGTTTTGAAGACTGATATACTATCAACATATTTTTTGTAGTTTTATCTTCAATATTTTTGCCTTCAGTTTCATGGTGAGATCTAAAGAAGAAGAAGTCATCAGGATATTTCTCCAAATGGTCATCTACCATATGTTGAATATTTTTCTGTAGAAAAAAAAGAGATAAAATTCTGAAACTCCTCTCCTGCGGACACTCCTCTGTTACCGACAAAAATATCTGTCCCGTTAGTGTCCGCTTTAGAGGGGTTTTACTGTATTTACATACTGACTTATATGCAGAGAAGAACTGCTTATACGTTTTAGAAGGGACTGCGTGAAAAATCTTACAAACTAGAAACATATAATAGGTATGTTTATATGTATTGGATTCTGCAGCGACTAATTTAAGAAGTGCATGAATGGCAAGAACGTACGAAAGAGAAACTTATCGACAGTGCTACATTGTTATGTACAGTTTTAATTGCTCTAAAAAATTTCCAACCATAAAAAAAAAACTTTTGTTTTTACATGCCTTCAAATGTTGAACAATACTGGGCATATGGTAAACTCTGCATACTATTGTTAATCAACATAATATAAATGTTCTTTGTATTATATCCATACTTTTATCTGCTCTTGACAAAAAATAATTTTCTTTTAACTTATATGAAAGCATGGAAATGAAAACTACCATTTTAATTTCATTTTGAGGGATTAGTTTCCACAAAAATATAATTGCATTAGGCTAAAAAAAAGTTACGAATGTAGAATGTAATGTCGACTTGACTTCTTGACTTCATCTGTTACTGTCCAACCAATACCTCCCCCCCCCCCCCCCGATTATTATCCATTTAACAAGTGTCAGACCTTTTCCGTTTTTAGCATCACGAAACATAAACCGAAAAAAAAAAAAATGTTCGCATCATTCTGAAATTAAGAGAAAAATTAGATGACCTTCGTGCAGCCAAAATATTAAATTTCTCTTACCACTGACGATACATACACACTAATCAACCCATTTATTTTCAGTATTTGTGCTTTTAAACTTTTTTTTTTCATCATGAAATGCGAAATCATATTGTTTTAGATCTCATTACAAATATTCTGATAGAAGCATTTAAACATCACACTTCAACGGAAGGAAGCACTACAAGTAAACAAGTAGGCGTTTACAACTCTCCGATGGCTAAGCCAATGGCGTTGCTCTGTTGAGCACTCGAACAGAAGTCTAGTAGGGATGGAAATGTCGCCACCGGTATAACGGTAAGTAACCGGTTACTAACCACAGCGTTCTATGATCAACCGGTTACCTACCGCACCGGTTACCCTTTTAAGCAGTTGATTGGTTGAGTGGAGCATGTGATCATTAGCTGTCACGTGATTTAGTAAAATTCAGGATTAAAAATATGTTTTTGGTGTTTTAATGCTGTATTTTTGGTTTGCGAGAAAGATTTCATGATGATGTGCTTTGTTTGGCATTCGAATGCGCCAATAGTGAATGAAGATCATGTTGTAGCGTAAAATGTAGAAGCCGACCTGTCATTTGATCGATCCATAGTCTTAAGAAAAAGCATGTAAAAATTCAATCGGATCCGTCTTAAATATTCTGTGGCCTTCTATTTAGTTCTCATATTTGATTTTATTGAATATGCATTTAGGCATCAGAATCGAAGAAAGTTTTTTTTCAAAAAAAAAAAAAAAAATTGTTTTCAAGCTTTTTTTGCTGTTATTCCTGCATCGTTCTTTTGAATATAAAGTATAAGTCTTTTGAATATAAGTATAATGCGCTACTGCTTCAAACGAACTTTATTATGGAAGCATCGATAACAAAATGGGCAGCAAAAGAGAGTGCTAGTACAGTGGTGGAAAAATTATAGACTCAATTTTTTTTCCTTTGTTTCAATTATAACATGACTCAGTTTAAATTATTTTCATTGAAGTTAAGATGAATAGTTGAAGAAATAGTTCTAAAATTAGTACAACTTATCACCTAAATTAAAAAATTCATGAAATTAGAAAATTTGCAAATTTAATATTTTATCATTAAGTGAAACCTGGACAAAAGTATAAACTCAAAAGTAAAAAATCCAGGATTACGAGAAAGTTTCGTTCGAAAAAGTTAATTTAACGCCATAGAATGAATAAATGTTGCCATCAGTGATTGCTAAAAGTTTTGTTTTTGAAAATTAATGAGAAACACATAAATGCACCGCTGGACAAAATTATAAACTCATTTTTTTTTTTTTTTTCATTTTATCAATCATAATTTAACTCAGTTAAAAAAAAATGTTCCAGTAAAGATAATAATCACTAAAATAGTCCTAAATTTAGTATAACTCATAAACTTTATAGAATAAATAATTTCATTAAAAAAATTCTCAACTTTTATATCTTAATAACACATGAAACCTGGACAAAAGTATCAATTCAAAACTAAGAAACTCTGAAGTTTGGTAGAGTTGTATTCAAATACTTAATCAGTTAATATCCAAAAATTAACCAATGCTGAATTACAAAATTACGAACTTACGATACTGCATAGACACAATTATAAGCTGATAAAATTTTAATTATTTTTGTTTTGAGTTTAATTAATTTACATTTGCAATTTCTTTAGTAAAACAAAAGCAAAGATTTAGGAAAATGTAATTTTGCTATTAACATGGATAAATTGAAAAAAAAAAAAAAAATCAATTTTTGAAAAGTTTTAAAAATTAACACTGCTTTAAATGTAGCCATCAGTGTAAACTACAAACTTTTATAAACGAGTTGGGACACCATTTTTCTGAATTACCTCGAATATGCGGCTGGGAATATATTTCACAAGAGTTTCCAACAGCTGCAGTGGCATATGGTTCTATACTGAAAGTATTGCCCTTTTAATTCCTCTACGGTTTGGTACTGGTGCACATCATGATAAACTTTGCGAAACATGGTCTAACAAAGATTTTCAATCGGATTGAGATCCGGACTACGAGCTGGCCATTTGATAACTTTGATATCCCAGAACTTGAACCATTCTTTTGTACTTTTCGCTGTGTGTACACTCGCGTTATCTTGCTGAAATAACCAGTTACTTCTAGGAATCAGATGAGCAAAGGGTAAGAGATGATCGTCCAGTATTAATTGGTAATCTTCAGCGTTCTGTCTTCCATTGAGAAAAGCCAATCCTGCTTTACCATGTTGAGAGAAACCAGCCCAAACCATTACAGAGAATTTTTTAAAAAAAAATGAGTTTATAATTTTGTCCAGCGGTGCATTTATATGTTTCTCATTAATTTCCAAAAATAAAACTTTTAGCAATCACTGATGGCAACATTTATTCATTCTATGGCGTTAAATTAACATTTTCGAACAAAACTTTCTTGTAATACTGGATTTTTTACTTTTGAGTTTATACTTTCGTCCAGGTTTCACGTAATGATAAAATATTAAATTTGCAAATTTTCTAACTTCATGAATTTTTTAATAGGTGATAAGATGTACTAATTTTAGAACTATTTCTTCAACTATTCATCTTAAATTCAATGAAAATAATTTAAACTGAGTCATGTTATAATTGAAACAAAAGAAAAAAAAATTGAGTCTATAATTTTGTCCACCACTGTATACTTTAAAATCTAACATACTCTATTGCTGACTTTTTTGTTCTATAAGCTACACTTTTTTGGATTGTGACAGGTAGATAAGAATAGTTTTTGTACAAAGTTGTTTCACTTATGGTGTTTTGATGTATTTTGAATATTTTTAAAGGGTATAAATGAACATGTAAAAAATAATGTTTTACAGTTAAAAAACTAAAATAAGAAAATAACTTGTAGTAAGTTTTAAAAGTCAATTGAATTTTTTTCAATGCAAATTTAAATATTAACAGATGTCTTTGAAAAACACAAAATTTCCAGAAAATAAATTTAGTTTAAAATTGAAAATTCATCATTTTATTAAATGTACATCTGCTCTAAATATGGGTCTGTCTTATGTTTCAGAAGTTAGTTTTTGAAGCAGAACAGCAGGCAGCACAGGCAGAGAAATTAAACAGTTCGTATTTTTAGAGCTTACGTATTTAAACAAAAGAAAGAAAAATGACTTCATTGTCGGCTTGGTTAACAGAAACATCGGTTAATCGAAGCTCGGATAATCGAGATTCTATTGTATCAATATGTTATCTCAACTGTATCATGACTTTCAAAACAAATCAGCAACTGTTTTGAAATTCACACAGAAATAGTTTCTGAATTATTCAGTAAAACTTATATGTTATGAAGTGTTATGATTTTCTTTATAAGCTAATTTAAAAAAAACTTAAGTGAGGTAAGGGTTTTTTTAATAACCTTGCCCTCGTGTTATAATCATTATGACAATGTTCCTAAGTAAAGTCGCTCATTGTCTAGCATCTCGGTGACATAATATTGGGTTTAGTATTTAAATGACTTGAAACGTTAAAGATGTTTTCCGTCCACATTCAAAGTTTTTTCGTGCATAATATTCATGTACTTAGAAATAGATTCATTGCACTAAAGGAACCCTAAAAAATAAATAAATAAAATAAAAAACACGCACATTTAAAAATAAAGTCATTAAAACTTTGTTATGTAACATTGAAGGCGGCGGCAGGGGGGGGGGGGTTGCTATTCAACTTCCCATGCCCCCTCCAAAAGATTTTTCTGTACCCGCCCCTGAGTGCAACCTCAGCCAAGATCTTGATAAAATTTAAAACTATGAATTCAAATTCTCTTTAAAAAAATATTTTTTTGAATTAATAAAATGGTTTTTGAAAATTTGAAGCTTTTCTTATATATTGCTATGCCATACATATACAGTAGAACTCTACAACAACTATCCGAATCGCTTTCAGAATTTGAGCAAAAAATTAAGGCGATCGCACTTGCTGCGATTTGCAAAATGAAGATTCTGTCGCGACTCATGCTATTATCCTTCTCTCCGCAACAGCACTTGTTAGTACTTAGCATGAAAATCGTTACCTTTCTACTTGATTAATTGAAAGTTCTTTTTCTTTTAAAAGAGTATTTCTGATCTTCAACATTCATACAGTAAAAAGATTAAAATAACCCCTTTTTCAGAAAAAATTCTAACAATCCGAATGGGGTCCAGTTGATTCGGATAATTGGAGTTCTACTGCAATTTAGAAGTTATTTGTTGTTCTAAATAAAGTATATGTCCTTAAATTCGTGTATTAAACATTTTATGTGATGCATATTTCTAATAACCAGTAAAGTTTCAAAGAATCAAAATAGAGAAATCTTTTTTCTAATGAAAATGACTCATTTTCAATTTAATATTGAAAAATGCAAAGGTGGTACACTTTTACATAAGAATTTGGTTTAATGCATCTTGCATATCCGAGGATGTGTGTCCTTCGTTACATATATATATATATATATGTAATATGAAAAATCCTTTGCTAGGCCTTTTCCATATTAAGTTCTGTTCACTTATATGTCAGCGCGTATGAGTCACAGACATTATTTATTACACACTTAAATGCTTCTCACACCATATATGGCTATGTTGTGGGCTCAGATGAGATTTCCCTTAAAGTACCTACCAGACACTTTTTTTCCCTCCAGACTTAAGCCAGCCTCTGTCTGCGGTGCAAAGCCCAATAATATTTCGTTATTACAATCTGCTCCTCCTATATAGATCACGTGCGATCACATGATCGAGGGATAATTATCTGTAACCTTTTAATGATATTCCCTATATAAAAATCGTGGCACAACTAAACAGGGGGTTAGTTAGTTAAGAGAAGTTCCTGCTGTCATATTCCATGTAAAAATAAAGATGTGATTAGTGAATGTAGCTCTGTCCTCTTCCTACGTGGTAGATTATCACGCCACAACACTGCAACTTGCGAAAACAAGATTCGTAATAAGAACCGAGCGGCGGTTCTTACAAGCCGGTAGGATTCGAACCTACGCGGGGAAACCCCAATGGATTTCAAGTCCATCAAATTCTTTTTGCCTTTTGTTGCACTATCAGTGGGTTGAACGCTGTCTTCATTTCCTAAAATACTTAAAGAGTAAGCATTATACTTGTTCCCTTCAATTTTTGTCAACAGTTCTTTAAGTAGCCCAATCAATTTCTTGTTTTTTAAAGCTGGATTCTTCAAAGCACTTTTAGAATATTCTTCTGATCTCCCATACAAAGCTATAGCTTCAACCCATTTATTTGCAGCAGCATAAACTTCAGCTATATAAAAGCACCTATGAGCTTTATAAGCTAATATACTTGCTTCTGCTTCATCAAGGAAATTAGAATCCGATTCTACCCCCGGCAGTTGCTTCATTTCATGTAAGTTCTGAATGATGATCTCATACGGCCGAACAAGATCTTGGGGCTTTGTCACTCTTTTGCCCTCGATTGCTGTTTCAGAAGTTGAGCCCATATTTTGCTTAAGGGATTCAATAAACAAAAGATTTCGTTCTATAGTTTTGGAAAGTCGAATGTAAGTCAAGTACGATTGTAGAAAGGCAAGCCTAGAAATTCTTTAAAGAGATTTTTGATTATTACACGTATTCATTGTTGTACTGGGTAAATGAGAGTTTTGTGATTATGTTTTAATTTTTTGCAGAAAAAATTTACTTCCAAGTTTTCTTTGCCTCAAATCGGTATTAAACTATGGCTGCTGAAGATGGTGTAGATTTAAAAAATGAAGAAGGTGCCAATGTTAGTAATTCTAAAGAGCTAGATATTCATCAGAAAACATTTACTCTGGAGATATTGCATATAATCAAGGATGCTCAGCAGCAGCATGGGTTACGTCATGGTGACTACCAGCGTTACAGAAGTTATTGCAGCCGCAAATTACGACGCATACGGAAATCTTTGCATTTTATTCTGGCCTCCAAGCACAGATATCAAGCAAAAAAAATTACAGAAGAGGTATTGACTGATGTTAGATTTCTATACATTCCATTGATGATGGCTGAGAGAGCTTGGGGATATGCTATGCAGTTGAAGCAGGAAGCTAATACTGAAACTAGAAAGAAGTTTCATTTGGTTTCAAGGTTGAGAAAAGCAACGAAAATTGCTTCTGATTTAGAAACTCTTTGCGAAAGTTCGAAATGTGACGCTAGAACTAAACTTGAAGCGCAGGCATATTCTGCTTGGATAAAAGGGTCATTATATTTTGAGCTGCAACAATGGCAGTCAGCTATAGAATGTTTCAGAATATCACAGACAATATATGAAAAGCTTTCTGAAGCATTGAATGAAGATGAAGTTGTTTTATACAAGCCGGTAGGATGATAAATGAGGGCAGAGCTGTAGCATTTTAAAATTTTTGCAGCATTGAGTGATTTGCGTAAGATAATACCATGCTTCATCCGCAAGAGGATTTTTTGCTTCAAGACATCGAAACAGTGTCTTTCGGAGTTAACCGCCAACAACAGTAAAACCACTTCAGAATATCCGAAGAAAGAAAAAGAAAGTTTTAAGTGCAAGATGAAGACCAGAGATCATTTCAGTGGAACTCCAGCGAAGATTTTTCCGAGTGTTGGTGCTCAGCGCATCTGTTGAATGTGAGAGTGTGACCCATCCAGGGTGCGAAAACATCATTAGGATCCACTTGCTGGTGATAAATTGTGCCACCATATGGTTTACTGTGATGATCAGATGAAAGGGGCCTCGCTCGTTGAAAGTTCGATTTGCAAGGATCTCTTGTGTGTTTTTTTCCCTTTCGTTCAATTGAAATCTTGAGATCAGGCTGGTGATTGAGTTACATTTGTTTTTAGATTTCGGAATATGATACTTTTACTTTCTTGAAATACGTATTTTCGTCCATATTGTGATTTTTAGGGAAAGGTTTTCATGATCCCTTTGCATTAATTATGGTTAATATGTATAATATTTATCGGCCAAGCTCTTTAAAAGGCTCATGCCGTTATGGTAGTATTTTGTTTGGTTGCCAAAAATGTTTCATGTAATGTAAATGTGTTTTCTGTTCTGATTTAAAGTAAGATAGTCTCTTTTGTGGTACTATTTTTATATGTCTTTAATTTGTATCATTTGTTAAAATTTTACTAAGTAATTTGAATATGAATGTGGAAAGTAGAAGAAATGCTTTAAAGTTTGGTGAAATTAGAGATAATGATATTGCGTAGTGGCAAAACTAGTCAAAACCTTGAAATAGAAAATGACCCAGAAATAGTCCCTTCTAATAAAAATAATTCAAAAATGGAAAACAAAGAGTCAAATCGAAAAGATGCGGAAACTCAAGCTGAGGTACCGCCTGAATTAAACGTAAATAACACAGATGCGGAATGCCAAACTGTGACTGAGAGAATACAAGAACTAAATTTAGCCGGGATTTCTGGTTCTGAAAATGAAGCAAAACAAACAAATACGGGTAGTAATCCAGAAATCTTATTGTTTGAGCCAGAGTTGGGAATAAATTTTTCAGCTTGGTTAGCTCATTTTAACCAACAAACGAACCTAAATAAATTAAATGATAGCTGGAAGTTAAAAAATTTTCAGAAATTTATTCGCGGATCCGCCTTAAAAATCTATATTAATCAATGTTTGTGTTGCACTTCTTTTCGCGAGATAATAGACATTTTTGAGGAACATTATTTCACCCCGATGAGTAGTTTCACAAATTTCCAGAACTTGAGATTCTCGGGAAACGCCAAAGAATTATTCTCTTATTTCACTGAAAAAGTAGAACTGGGGAGGAAAATAAATCTCTGTAACAAACATATTCTAGAAGGGCTCTCGGTTGGGTTGCCGCAACAAATTAAATCTTTTCTGCTAATTAAAGACCCGCAAACTCCCACAGAATGGCTTCAAGTGGTCACTAAGATAATTAACGAGGTACCACATGAAATGTCAAAAAATGAATTTAAGACCAAGACACAAGAACCAAGTGCTTATAGGGGACCTACCCAATTTTATGAAAACTGGATACCGCGAAACCAAATGCAAAACAATTTTCGGCAAAACCCTAATTACGCTCACCAAAGTAGAAATAATTTTCGACCAAATAATTTTAGTCAACCACAGGACAAACGTCGTGTTTTAAACCATAACGAAGAAAAGAACGCCCGTAAAAAACAAACAACACATTATACACGGGAGCTACCTCCTAATCCTTGTAAATTCTGTGCACGACGAGGAATTATTAACGCATATCATTGGGGACAAACCTGCATAAATAAACCAAATACCTCGACGGTTGAACCATTACTAGAGTCCCCGAATAAGGATAAACAATTTAGGGAAGGAGAGGAAAATTCAAATGAAGCATGACAATTACTAGTGCCCGGGTATATAGAAAGCGAAATAATCTACAAAAGTGAAAAGAAATTATATAATGAAAATAAATTATATAATGAAGTGTACACTAAAAATAAAAGAAACTCGAGTTTATTACAAAAGATTTGTTTAAATTTAGATACAGGATCAACCTTAAACATTATTCCTAGTGTGATTGCAAAAACATTAAATGTCTCGATTGAAGAAAAAACAATCGTGAATGTTAAGCAAACGCAGGGAATTCTGACACTTAACCGAACATGCACGCTCCACCTTAAAGTTGGTAATATCGTTAGACCGGTGGAATTTTTTATTCTAGACACCGATTTACCATATGCCATATTAGGTTTAAAGAGTTGCATTCGATTTCATTTAGTCATTGACTGTATGAGACGGGTCGTTATGCAGGATCGGGAAAAACTGATCACTTTTTCTGAGTCCGCGCTAAATGATGTGTCTTTGCACATTTTGCCTGAAATCAAGGTTAAGGACAGTGAAAATAATGATCCTGGAAATGAAAATACTAAATTGAAGAAAAGTAAGCGTAGGAAAAAAGTTAACAAAACTAAAAAGAAAAAATGTTTTAAGGAAAATCGAACTGAAAACAGCATAAAAAAGGCACCAGTAATCAAGAAGGAGAAAAAAAGAAAATTTGGAGAAGCGAAATAAATGATCCTCTTCATTTTTCTAAAATTTCCGTGTTGGATTGCGGGGGTGGAGGCCTACGCTCACGTCAGTCAATCAACGGGGAATCGGAAAACGGAGAAAATGCGGATCTGAAGGAAATGCTCCAAAATTATGACGATATATTTTCGATAAATAAGTATGATGTTGGAACTATTAGAATTGAACCACAACGGGTAAGGTTAACATCAGACTTACCGGTGACATTAAGGGCATATAAAACGTCCCCTAAACAACAGGAAGAAATTGACAATCAAATTCGAGAATTGCTAAAAGCAAAAATAATAAAAGAGAGTTCAAGTCCTTATAGTGCACCTGTTACCCTAGTTTTTAAAAAAGACGAAAATAAAAAAAGTCGATTATGCATAGACTACAGGAAATTGAACCAAATTACAAAATCAGATGCAGAACCATTGCCGTTAATAGAAACACTCATAGATAAATTAGGAAAAAGCCGATATTTCTCAAAATTAGACATGGCGTCGGGATATTGGCATATACCCGTACATCCCCAAGATACAGAAAAGCTTGCATTTGTCACTAACAGTGGCCTATATGAGTGGAATAAATTACCGTTTGGTTGGAAAAATTCCGGAAGTATTTTCCAGAGAACTCTGCGCCGAATTCTGACAAAACAAAAAATTAAATTTGCAACTAACTATTTTGATGACATAATTATTTTTTCCGAGACTCTTACAGAACATTTAAATCACCTTAAACAAATCTTTGAAATGTGCAGGACAGAAAACATTAAGCTAAAAGCTTCTAAATGCTCTTTTTTACAGACAAAAATCGAATTTTTAGGTTATGAAATTTGTAACGGAATTGTTACCCCAGATAATAGTAATATTGAAGCTATTAAAAAATTGCAACCACCAACCAATGTCAAATCTCTTCAAAGATTTTTGGGGTCAATAAATGTGTATCACAAATTTATAAACAAGTATGCGACTATTAGAAATCCATTAAATCGTTTGCTGAAAAAAGACACAACTTGGCAATGGACAGATGAGTGCCAGTAAGCGTTTGAAGTTTTGAAAAATTCATTAATTTGTAAACCTATTTTAAAAATATTTGATCCCAGCAAAGAATGCCATATTTGTGTTGACGCGAGTCAAACTGGTGTGGGAGCAGTACTGAAACAGCCTGATGATTCTGGTACCTTACATCCTATAGCTTTCCATTCCCGCTCTTTAAAGGATTATGAAAAAAATTATGGAATTACGGAGCTGGAATGTCTGGCTGTAGTCGATTCTTTAAACAAATTTCATCACTATCTTTTTGGTCGAAAAATTACCATACATACTGATCACGCCTCGTTAGTTTGGCTCAAAAATGTAAAAAATTTAAAAGGACGTTTGTTCCGATGGTCCTTGTTATTAAGCATGTATGACTATGATATTAGGTACACGAAAGGTACCATGAATTTTGAGGCTGATATGCTCTCTAGAGACATACCTAAAAGTAATCTAAAAGAGGAAGATGCAGTAACAGTTACTGGAACCCAAGCTTCACATCTACTGCAACTGGAGGAAATTAAAGAGGCTCAAAAAAATGACAATTTAACGGGTAATTTCATTGAAATTAATAATATTTTATGCCTGCGTAGAAAGGGTTTTACAAGAATTGTTGTTCCATTCTCCTTAAGATATAAACTACTCAAAACTGTCCATGAAAAATTTGGACATCCAGGAATTCAAAAAACAATTAATTTACTTACGCCTGTTTACTATTGGCAAAATATAACAATAGACATAACTAATTTTAACAAGCATTGTCATACGTGTCAGGTAAATAAAAAACCTCGGCAAAAAAGATTTGGCCTGCTACAATCCATGCCTCCGGTTGAAAAAGCATTTGATCTTGTTGCAGTAGATAGTGTAGCTGGTTTCAATTACTACAATTCCACTAAAAAGTATATGACATTAATCATTGACCATCATTCAAGATATATGTGGTCTTTTGCGTCAAAGTCAATTACTTCTGAAACATACATTAACTTTCTTAAGCAAGTTTTCAGCGTACAAGTGCCTAAAAGTATTTTGAGTGATAAGAATCCGGCATTTACGTCTTCCCATTTTAAGAAGTTTCTAAAGCACAATAAAATTAAACAATTGTTGACTACAGCACACAGGCCAGAATGTAATGGCAAAGTGGAAAGACTAAACCAAACAATTGTCACTCGATTAAAGTGTAAAGTAAATGAAACTTCTAAAAAAGTTCCTTGGCCTAAATTACTGGAGCAGGTGACTCAAGAATATAACTTGACTCCACACTCAGTAACAAAGTTTCCTCCTTCATATTTAATGTATGGTATTGTACCTTTTGAAAATCCAATAAAAGAGGACATATATCCTCCGGTCGAACAAGCAAGGAAATTGGCAGTTGAAAGAACTAAAGAATACCACGAAAGAAATAAGATATACTACGATGCAAGATTTGTGGACAAAACTTTTAACACAAATGACACTGTCATATATGAAGAATTCAAATACCCTGATTCTCGAAAACTGTCTCAACCATTCAGTGGACCATATAAAATTCTTCAAAAAATTTCAGATGTTAATTACGAAATTAACAAACCGAATGCGCATACCAAAGAAAAAACACAAACAGTTCATATATCTAAACTGAGGAAATATAATGTACCGAGCAACTTCAAGCTATCTCACGAGTGAAATAATATTATTGTTCATCGTTGAGCTAAAAGAAGAAAGAATGTTGAGTACATATGTTGAACTATGTAAAGAACTTACAAAAAGTATTGAGTGTTACATAATTTTACCTCAAACTACAATGTCATTTTAATTGTACTGTGTTTTTATAACTTTAGTGTTATTGTATATGTAATGTGTATAATGTTATAACATTTCAGAAGAGTGAAGAAAAAAAAAGGAAGAGGTTGCAGATAATTTCCCGTCTTCATTTTCCCCCCTTATTCAATCCTGTCGTATTCTTTGGGGGAGGGGGGATGTAATATGAAAAATCCTTTGCTAGGCCTTTTCCATATTAAGTTCTGTTCACTTATATGTCAGCGCGTATGAGTCACAGACATTATTTATTACACACTTAAATGCTTCTCACACCATATATGGCTATGTTGTGGGCTCAGATGAGATTTCCCTTAAAGTACCTACCAGACACTTTTTTTCCCTCCAGACTTAAGCCAGCCTCTGTCTGCGGTGCAAAGCCCAATAATATTTCGTTATTACAATCTGCTCCTCCTATATAGATCACGTGCGATCACATGATCGAGGGATAATTATCTGTAACCTTTTAATGATATTCCCTATATAAAAATCGTGGCACAACTAAACAGGGGGTTAGTTAGTTAAGAGAAGTTCCTGCTGTCATATTCCATGTAAAAATAAATATGTGATTAGTGAATGTAGCTCTGTCCTCTTCCTACGTGGTAGATTATCACGCCACAACACTGCAACTTGCGAAAACAAGATTCGTAATAAGAACCGAGCGGCGGTTCTTACATATATATATATATATATATATATATATATATATATATATATATATATATATATATATATATATATATATATATATATATATGTCTATTTTTTTAAGGGTTTTCGCTAGCCTTCAGTCTCCGTCCAAGCGACGAAAATCTGGCTTTTGAAAATGTCCGAAGGCTCAAAAGAGTGTAGGGGTTAGGGGGCGTGGTCCTTGAAGATGATTTATCGCTGTTTTCGGAAAATTGGGCTATATTACTGTCTCTTAATATTACTGATTTAATAAATGTGGTTGATAAATGACTATGGAATCAAAAATCGGACCGAAAAGATTCCAAATTTCTCCGTGTTTTTGGCTGTATTTTATATATTGGACTTCCAAAGCAGAAAATAAGTGCATTGGACATGAGAGCTAATCAAAGAGTCATGCAAATGGTAGGATATGCGTTTCATACAAAAGGCTATAAAATTTGGGATCCCATAAATCGCGAAGTGATAGAAACGCTGAATGTTACATTCAATGAAAATGAATTCTGGGCAAAAGAAAAAAAAAAAAAAATACAGAAACGGGAAACAGAGGGATACAGTTTTATTTAACCACTGAGTAAATATGAAGAAGAGGAAGAAATCGAAGAACAGCCTGAAAATCATATATTACCAGGTAGTGAAATTAAATGAGTTGAAGAGTTCCAAGGCAAACTAGAGAATGCAGGGATACGTATTATTCTATTGACGCGACGATTCTAAAGTACAAATACGTTCGATCGCGAAGCCGAGATTTATTGTTCTGAAAATAACATTGAATATGACCCAAACTATTTTGACTTCACTTGTGATGATAATTCGAGAAATGTATCAGATTCTGATGGAGATAGGGGGGATAATTCAAGTAAGCTAGAAGCTAACATTTCCGAAGTTGTAATTCATTCGAATTTCAAACAAAGTTCGAGAACGCCCAGAAAGTGAAGATTGAAAAAACGCAATGGCTCAAAAAAATTCAGATCATCTGAGAAAGAAACGTTTACGAATAAATAAATAAATATATAAATATATATATATATATATATGACCACAAAATATCGTCCTTAAGAAGTAGAAAACGTCCTATACGTAACTATACTAAACGTATATATATATATATATATATATATATATATATATATATATATATATATATATATATATATATATATATATATATATATATATATATATATATATATATATATATATATGGGGGGCGCGGGAAGCGCGCGGTGTGTGGCGCGCTTCCCGGGAGAACGGTAAGGTCTAAAAAGATGAAATTTGATATACGGGTGCTGTTTTTGCCGAAGATGTGCACCTCGGGCTTCGAGTTTTGATATTTTAAATAGAAAAAAAGTTATTTAATGTTTTATGTGTTTTTTTGCACTTTTTATCTCACAGATTCCAAACCAATCGCACCACACAAATATTTTTTGTACTATAGTGTAGGAAATTTAATTTTAAATATGATGAATGAAAAAAATTTGAAGACAGAGCAATTTTCGTATTTTTTTACGAATTTTTGAAAAAACCTTTAATTTGCATTTTTTCCTGGGTTTTATTTTTTTCTAATCTCATCCTGCGAGAAGTATCAAAGCCTCATTTCTAAAATTTAAGTTGGTAATAGTAAAAACATTTCGCCCTCTTCAGAAGAAAAAAGTTCTTAAAAATATGCAATAGTTTTTCTTTTACAATTTTTTTAATGCTGAACACATCATGTCTTTCCATGCATCGGTCGAAAAAGCGTTCTTCATTGCTTTATGCCTATGACGTCACTACTTGGATTTCGATTCGATATTTACGACGGAATACGGAATCTTAATCGCAAGCAATGTTAATCTTTTTTTTTACTCGATAGCTTACTTCTACATTTTCTGACGTGATGACCACGTGTTTTTCCGGTTCCGTTTTTTTCTTTCATTTTTTTTTTGTTTTATTTAGGGATTGCATTTATTTTTTTTCCGTCCCCCCAAGTTGAACGTTTTGCTGTATGTATATTATGTTACATTTTATAGTTGTGCGCATTTGATTCAATAAAAACAGCGAGATTTTTTTATCGTTGTCAAACGCTACTTTTTCCTCACTACGGCGAATTTTGAACTTTTTTTCTGCTCTACTTAAACAAAACAGCGGTTTTTTGAGTGATCTTTGTTTTTATAAGGAAATTCGCGGGGAGGGTAAAATAAATAGAGATGGATAAGAAAGGGATAGGAAATATGGATGGATAGATCGTAAAGGTAGATTGCCGAAGGCGGCAATCTTGGCGCAAAAATGTGAACGGCACAAAAAAAAGATAGAGATGGATTGATAATTACTGCTGCCAAATTTATTTAAACAGCCGCCGAAGACGGCAAATTTGAAGTAAAAAGGTAAATGACAAGTTAGCCAAACAGCCGCCGTAGGTGGCTGCTTGCACAGAAAGGTGAATGGCGTAAGAAGGCGAACCAACTGATCGCCGCGGGCGGCTAGTATATATATATATATATATATATATATATATATATATATATATATATATATATATATATATATATATATATATATATATATATATATATATATATATATATATATATATATATATATATATATATATATATATATATATATATATATATGTATATATATATATATATATATGTAAGGGTGGTCCTTATTTTTGAAGTTGCAGATATTTTACGCGACGCCCCCTCAATTTGTTCCATTATACAAATAAATGATCCTTGCAAAATTTTAAATCAATCCATGAATATTAACACGTGCCCCTAGGGCCCCCTTCTTTGAGTTTCGAAGAAAAAATTGTGGATTTTCCCATTTTTATGTAAAAATATTCTAACGTTTTATATTTCAAGTAATTTTGAACCTCAATAAGTGCTGCTACTTTCAGACTGACCATTCTCTCACTTTCATTCTGTGAAATTTAACATGTTACAGAACAGAGAGTACAATGGCGTTGGGTCAAAGCGTTAACAAAGTAACTGCATTTTTGCCTGGCACGTGCATGTCATTTCTTTTTCAAGGTTTACATTCTGATTGTTGCTTTCACTTGAAGGTTATTCCGAAAACTCTTTCGTTCCTTAATTTTTAAGTTTGTTTTCAATCTTGCAATCTTGCTTTCATGTCCATTTTTCTTTCAATGCCTTTGAATTTATATTTAAATCCTTATATATTATTTCTGTAGCCTGTTTTTGGTTTCTACGCCAGATTTTCCTCAATTCTTGATCGATTTCTTTGATTTACGCCTTATTTTAAAGCTTATGGTGCTGGCTACTGACGAAAAATAGACCCACGGCCTAAAAATTGTGTTTTTCAGCCGAAAAACCTGTTTTAAAGAACCAGAATGAGGTTTTCAGTTAAACTTATAACTTTAATTTGCGCTAAGACCGCAAGAGCTGACTAGCTTGATCGGCAGAGCGTTCTCTTCGTAACCAGGAGAATGCGTGTTCGGGCCCACGTCCGGACAATCTGCATCAAAAAATTAGAAAAATATCGCGCATTACATGAACAATGAATAATAAATATAAAAGAACACATGAGGTAGAAACGCTCCTAGCTGTTATGAGAACTTCAGTTAAATGCTTCAGAACTATGAAATTATGAAAAATGTTAGCAACACGGAGCTAAATTAATACTGAATTGTGAGGTTTTTTTTTTTTTTTTAAGCTTTGGCTCCAGGAAGGAAATTAAAGCATAATGTAAGAGAAAATATAAGTATCAGTTTTAAGATTTCAGACTACATTGGAATTGTTTTTTGTTCAGTAAAATATAATAAATTGTATGTTGAAATATATATTCTTCTAATGAGTTTTTGACTCTTTGTCCAAATAAAAAAAAATACTACCTCAATTTAAAGGGTAATATATATATTTTTCTTCTTTTTGCAAAAAAACAAATAGCGTATCACATTTTTACTACATTTGAAAAGCTACGCTTAAAAAAGAACTTAGTTCAAATTATTTTGTATTCTAACCGTGCTGTTAAATGATGAACACGTGCTGCCATCTAAGTCATAACGGTTCAAACAGCCTGCGATAACAAATTGTAAAAAAGAAATTTTAAAAATAAAAACACTTCTCGGCAAGAAAAAAAATTTAAAATTACCTGTGGTTTTTTTTTTTTTTTTTTCGGTAGAGCGTTCGGCTATAAACTGTATGAACTTCGGGCCAGTTCCGACTGTCTGACATAATAGCAAATTTACAGTAATATTACGCATTACATGTACTCATAACATACAACAGATAACACATGTAATAAAATAAATTGCAGTGGGAATGCTATATGGTGTTTCGACTCCTTTATGCAGGCTACAGTTATCATTCAGATAAGTTGACTGCTAATCGAAGGGCGTTCTCCCTTTATTTCTTTAAGCTTTGACTTCGTCCAGACCACTGAGCATAATGTAAACATAAAAAAAGAATTAGATATACCTCAAGGGAATCCTTTTTGTGCAGAAAAACATTTTCATTGGCATAGGCGGATTTAGAACTGAGTTCCTGGGGGGGCAGCATTATTTTTATTTTTTTTTATTAGCATTATCAGTTGTATTGATTACAACTGGCTGGATTTAGACATAGCGTGCCTCTAAGCTATTTCAGGGTTTGGGTCTCTTTAGTAGTCTGGTCAACTTCTCTATCGGCGGCAAAAAAGGCCATTTTTTAAAGCGCCCCTCCCCCATGCATTATACATAAGGTCTAAGGTGTAAAATGGAGTCCCTTTTAAGTAGGGGATAGAATATCTCCAATTTTAGGGGGTCCGGGGGTTTCTCCCCTGGAGGAATTTTTGTAAAATAGATATAAAATTCTGCATTTTGAAGCCTTAGAAGGGGTAATTGGAACTACTAAAATCTCGGAGACAAATAGCAAAACATTCTTTTGCAAATTACGATAATACACAGTAAAAATTGTTTTTGGGTTGACAAATCAATTACAACAGTTCTCAGAGAGAGAAAGCGAGAAAGAATAGAAGATTATGCTTTTGCATTGTTATTTGCTTACTTTGGCTGTCGGTTCAATTCAATCAGTTTTTGATCACGCCTCCAACCCACCGACAAATACAACAGTAAATTAAATACAAAATGATCAATAGTAAAAAAATGCTTTAAAAGAAATGGTGTATAGATTTAGAAAATAGGTCCATTTGGACAGTTCATAATTTATACACTTGATAAGAAATAAAGTTGAAGCACACTTTGCTTAGGAATTTCAAAGACTCATCTAATCCGTTTCAAGGACTTGAGAACAGTTAAAATTATTTAAGGCACATAAAGTGGCCTTTCCAGTCTCTGAAATTTAGTACTTGATTGTACTGTTTTTCAGTATTGTTCTAACTTTGTAAGAAACAACTATTTTAAGCTTGGGGCTTCGGTGGCCAAGCGGTATTGCTCAGCAAATGCTTGCATGCAGAGAGGCACAGGTTCGATTCCCCCCTACTGCCCTGGGTGTTCTTCTGATTTCCTTGTATTGTAATAAATCTGAATTGTGCTATCTGACAAATGTGTCTGAGCAAAAGTCGAACTTCCACCTAAAATGGGGCTCAGTCAAACGGAAGCCGCTCATATTGGCCTCAAAAGTGGATTAACGCCTCTGTTATTCATTACCTTGGGTGCTCTAAGGGTCATCTGGAACAACAACAACATTTTAAGTTTAAAAGAAAAAAAATATTGATTTTTCATTACAACAACTTTTATATTTTCAATTACAAGTAGTGCAAAAAACGAAAAAAAAATAGAGGTAGTGTTTTTTTTTCCTTCTGGGCTGAGCAGATTAACAATATGCAGAAGAAGTAAGATAACGAAAGTAATACAAAATAATTTCCAAAATTACTGCATTCGGGATTAAATAAACAGCAATATATGAAACATGCGAGTCAAAAAAATTTATCTCAAGTAATATGCTACAGAAACGTGAGAACCATGATTTTTATATTTTTGACGGAGGATGTGGCAAGGAGCTAAACTTAACACATTTCGGCATTTCTCTCCCCCCCCCCCCATCATTTGTTATAAATTTTTAAATTTATGGTTTGTATCCACACTTTTCCAAATTTTCCGGAGTTGGGGGCCTTCAACAAAGCGGGTGCCCTCAACTATAGCTTGTTTAGTTTATAGGTAAATCCATTTTTTTTTTAAATCTTTGTTTTAGTTTCCAATTTGTTGAAACAGTCGTTGATTATTTCAAGTATAGCGGCTGATTACTTATATTTTCTCTCATATATTTGCTCTAATGGTTTTCAATTCAAAGTAGTCCTTTTCAACACATTTCAACAACCCGGTAACAGCTTCACTCTTTGTAATAGAGTGTACGGTGTCCCCCCCCCCCCCCATCAGAAAAGGACAGTGGCTATTCTCTTCATTTTCACTGCTGAAGGTGTGTTGTTACCATTTATAAAGTTCTCCCAAGACTGGGGGGGGCATTGACCCCCCTCGCCCCCCCATAAATCCGCCCATGTTCATTGTATGCTGAAATGTAGATTTTTCTAATAGCAGTGTTCGAACTTTTGTACAAATGAAAAAATACTATGCCAAATTAAAACTACGAGTTTCAACCAGTAAATCTTTAATTATTTATTCTAATACGATATAAAACATTAAAATTATTATCAACTTCATTAGTAAGAAATCATTTTCTACTCCTCTGCTTTCGGCTGGGAAAAAAAAAAAAAACATTTTGTCTACGTTCGAAAAATTACACTTAAAAAACGGACTCAGTTCAACTGGTTTTGGTTTTGAATTTTAAGTGTTCGATTAGAAGAAAAACAAGTGCGGGCTTTTAAGCCGTACAGGTTAAAGAAGCCTGCTATGGGAAAATGTTGAATATTCAAAAATAAAAACACTTATTTTTTCAACCGAAATTATTACTTCTCTAGAATGTTTTTTTCAATCGCTACGTGAGATCTTCTTCATTCTTTAATCAAATTCCATGTTTTACGAATAATTTTAAATCGTATCATGCTGGCTAATGACAAAACATAGACGCATAATCTTATTATTTTTTTCGGCGAAAAACTTTTTTACTGTGTTTTATTACGCATTACTTCAATGAATATCATTCGAAAAGGAAGGCACAGTTGCTAGGTTTGTTGGAGCGTCGTACTGTTCATCAGAATGGCGCCAGTTCGAATCCGTACTACGAAATATATCTTTAATGTTTCTTTTTTTTTCCGTCAGATGCTCACATGGGCAGGACTGTATTTGCCACAACCTGTTTTTTCACATGCAAAATTACTGATTTTTCACGTGTCACTCATCCACACTTTTAATGATATTTATATTTGGATTGAAAATACGTACAACCAAAAGGGGAGCGATGATCAAATTATCACAACGTTGTATTTAACGAGGTTTTGTTACTGATGTCTTCAAATTACATGCCTTCTCTTTTGCGCTTACTTTTTTCGGTTTTTCTTCATAATATTCTTTCTTTGAAATTTTTAAAGAGCGAAATGCCTTATGAAACGATTCGAAGTACAGTGCGGAGTTCCGCACGGGTCGACTAGTATATTCTTAAAATGTATTTCATGTTGTGTATATATATATATATATATATATATATATATATATATATATATATATATATATATATATATATATATATATATATATATATATATATATATATATATATATATATATATATATATATATATATATATATATATATATATATATATATATATATATATATACTAGAGGACCCGACGGACGAAATTCCCCATTCTTTTTATTTAAGTTACATTAGAAAAGTAAGAAATTGCCCAGCAGAGTGAAGTATAGCGCAATTGTATTATTGCAGTTAGGCCACCTAAGCTATGAAGGTCTGATGGGATATTATCCTGAAAATTTCTGGTGTAATTTCGCCGTTCCAGTTTTTTATTTTTATTTTCTCTCCAGGGTTTTTTTCAACTCCATGTGTTTCGAATCCATGTTCTGCTGCTGCCGTGTCTTAACTGCATTTTTGCCTAGCACGTGCATGTCATTTCTTTTTCAAGGTTTACATTCTGATTGTTGCTTTCTCTTGAAGGTTATTCCGAAAACTCTTTCGTTCCTTAATTTTCAAGTTTGTTTTCAATCTTGCAATCTTGCTTTCATGTCAAATTTTCCTCCAAGGCTCTCGGGGAGGGTAGCAAGTTATTGGGACCTTCCCTCTTGCTAAACAGAAAGGGCCTTGTGAACTTAGGGGACCGGTCCTCCCCTTGAGAAAGTATCGATCCCTGTTCACCTTTTTTCATTTTGGTGTTGTTTCTGAGTTCTTGCTTATTGCATTTTCCAATTTATTTTGAATGTTTATTCATGAATATGTTTGTACTGTTTCTGTTTCTAGCAGCTTTGCGCTGGCATTACAGTACACTTTAGTATTTTTTCTTACATTTTTCTTTCAATGTCTTTGAATTTATATTTAAATATATTCTTAAAATGTATCTCATGTTGTGTATATATATATATATATATATATATATATATATATATATATATATACTAGAGGACCCGACGGACGTTGTTCTGTTCAAACTTTGTAAATTGAAAATTTAAAAAATGTCAATAAACTATCAAGTGTTTGAACCGTTTTGTTGAAAAAAATAAATAAAAAGAAAATGTTTTAAGCTGCTTGGTGTCAGAATGCATGTATTTATTACAACTTGATTTAACCAATGCCCAGGCCCACTGAGCAGTTGTTTTATTAACTATTTTTTCACCCGTACTTGATGGTTTTTTCCTTCAGCCATACTCAAAGGATGAAAAGCGTCCTCATGTATTAAGTGTAAAAAAATAACTACCCATCTAGAACAAACGGGAAGTCCCGCTGCAACATCCCCCATATGAAAAAGAATAAACCAATCGTAAGGATATCGTTTAAAAAATGATAAAGGTAAAAAACAGTTCTCTAAATAAGCGAAAATCACTCATCCTCTCCCCCTCTCTCGATGTAAAATAAACACATTCTCCTACTAAAATAACTAAAAATTCTTTAAAAACGAAAAACAATTCGTTGAAATTTGAAATATTTCGCCAAATAAACAAAAAATACAATAAAGTACATTAACAGTAGCTTTAAAATTTAAACAAATGATCATGCAACTCTATGTTTATAGCCAAATTCGCCAAGCCACCACGTTACTGTAATCCAGCCGATCAGTGAGCGAAGCCAACTCCGACCGATTAGCGGTCCGATCTTTTGAACGAAAACTTTTTAAACTCCATACATTGTCTAATTTGTTCTTTCCACCAAAGAAAAAAATCTTCCACTGCACTGATCTTTTGTGTTCAGAACTACCCTGTTGTAACTTATCTG
Organism: Uloborus diversus; assembly: GCF_026930045.1. Taxonomy (NCBI): domain Eukaryota; kingdom Metazoa; phylum Arthropoda; class Arachnida; order Araneae; family Uloboridae; genus Uloborus; species Uloborus diversus. The sequence continues at coordinate 17,539,816 of NC_072733.1, read as the reverse complement.
ACGAAAATAAAATTTATTTCGTCTTTAAATTCCATCATCTTTTCCTTTAATAATGTACTGATTAGTTTGATAATCCTTAAAGAGTTCTTGACATTGGTGCCAAAACTCAGATGGATTTGAGCCGAGAAAGAAATGTTGCTAGGTACGGTACTTTCTAATCTTCAGGACAACCTAAAGCACCGATCCGGTCACATGGTTCAACTACGACGACAGAACACACGTTTTGCGTGAACCTTCCAGTACTTTACTTTAAAATATATCAGGGAACCTAAATTCGTTGCTTTCAAGATATGAAGGCTTCACTTTCTCTCTACATTTTATCTATTCTCAATTGACATATCACAGTAGGGAATTTCATTACAAAAAGCAGAGCTGGCTTTCTTATTGTCCTTTGGCAACGGGTTAAATATTTATTTCAGTTCTCGCTCCACAATAGGTTAAAATAAATATTAATGATTTGGGAGATATAACCATCCAATGTTTAAATTAATTAATTAACTAACAAAAACGTTTCCGATTCGATCCATCGCGCTTCGAAACCATGCTTGCCACAACTTAATTACACACAAAAAATTTGATCAAAATCGATCCAGCCGTTTAAAAGCCTTATGGTGACAAACATCCGCACAGAAGATTTTTATATATTAAGATATTGTAACGGATTCGGTGAGACTTCCAACTTTCTTGAAAGGATGACACAGTTCTTGATAAAAACACAGGAAATTTATTTACACTATGTACAGGAAATATCGTCAACAACTGCTAAATTATTCATCAGCAATTAAGCAATTATCACACAACACCGTAAACTCAACGTTTACACACGTATTTACTTCCAAATACGAAAACAACACAGCGAAATGCCTCGCAATAAACAGAGCTAATACACTCTCAGAACAAATTCTCAATCGAAACTCCCTCTTTATCCCGCGTAACCGTTTATATACACACCGAAAAGAGAGCTCTCAAAGATTCCAGAAAATGCTACAACGTTCAACAACTACACTTTCATTGATGAAATCAGTGAATGAAATAAGAAAAAAAAGAATAGGGGATTGTATACTTTAGCCATATGTTAAGGGGTTGTAGATTCATTACGGGAAACTATTTACAGGTTACGTTACTACAGTAATTACTATTCCAGGATTTGTAACATTGCCCCCTTCCTAAGGACTGCACGTCCCGGGCAGTACAATCCCCAGAAAGGGTGCAAACACAAGTCTATCACAAGTTCACAAATACACACATTAATTAATAACTAACAGATACAGAAAACAAAATAATAACAAGAAATATTACTAAACATTAAAAGCAAAAATTATCTACAACTTTTATGTTATCAACCACTGTTGCTTACGTAATACTCATGAACTATGGCCATAGTATGGGGCTAACCGATCATAATGTACAACCCTAGGTTTTGCATTAGGTGATTTTTGGATCTTCACTACGACGTCATTCAGTCGGTTAAGGACTTTGTAGGGTCCATCCCAATGCGACTGCAATTTGGGTGAAAGACCTTTCCGTCGGATGGGATTCCATAACCAAACCTTGTCGCCTTCGTTGAATTCATGTCCTGTAGACCTTGTGTCGTATCGGGTCTTCATCTTCTCCGCCGCGATGTTAATTCGCTCTCGTGCGAAGTTATGAACGTCTTCCAACCGGGCCTGGAGATCCTGGATGTACTCCCCAGGCGATGCAGGCGCATCCGGAGGACGACCGAAGACGAGATCACAAGGTAGCCGAAGATCTCGTCCGAAGAGCATCTGAGATGGGGCAAATCCGGTAGTCTCGTGGACAGCACTGCGGTAGGCCAGCAGGAACAAAGGTAGCTTCTTGTCCCAATCCTGTTGATTTCTGGATACCATAAGCGAGAGATTATTTAGGATTGTGCGGTTAAATCTCTCCACCATGCCGTCCGATTGTGGGTGTAGTGGTGTTGTCCTAGTTTTCTCAATTCCGAAAATTTTACATAGGCCCTTAAACACAGCAGAGATGAAATTCCTCCCTTGATCGGAATGAATCTGCAAAGGTGTTCCATATCTCGAGATCCAATGTTGGACTAGAGTCTCTGCTACGGTGGTAGCTTCTTGATCTGGAATGGGATACGCTTCGGGCCATTTGGTGAAATAGTCGATGGAAACAAGAAGGTATTTGTTCCCATCAGCAGTTCTTGGTAGAGGACCCAGGATGTCGATCCAAATTCGTTCGAAAGGAGCTCCAACGTTGTACAGATGTAGCTTCCCTCTGCTTCTCTTCTTCGGTCCTTTAGGAGCAGCACAGGCGTCACAAGAATGGCATCATTTCTCCACGTCATCCCTCGCCTTGCTCCAGAAGAAGCGCTCCCGAACTTTATTGAGGGTTTTCAAGACACCAAAATGTCCTCCAGTCGCACTACTATGTATTTCTTTCAGAACATCTGAAATCCTTGATCGGGGAAGTAGTAACTGCCACCTAGATGTTTTGCCGTCGTCAGATTCCCATTTTCGGTGTAGCACGCCGTTCCGTAAATGGAGCGAGTTCCATAAAGCCCAGTATCTTTTTGTTGCAGGACTGAAGATGGAAACGTCCTGCCAGCTAGGTCGCCGACTGTCACTTTCCATGAACTCCAAAATTGGTTTTATGTCGGGGTCTTCAAGTTGATCTTTTCGAACTTGGTCGTCACTCCATGGATCAGGTTCTGATGATATTGGAGTCACTGTCACCTGATAGGCGGTAGAGCTAGTCGTTCCATACTGTTTCTCGATTCGGGAACAATAGTGGCAGTTCTCAGGACAGGGTCTCCTTGATAAAGCGTCAGCATTACCGTGAGATAACCCTTTTCGATGCTTGATCTCCATGTCATATTCCTGGAGTCGCTGTATCCATCTGGCTATCTGGCCTTCCGGATTTTTGAAGTTCAAAAGCCAAGTTAATGAGGCATGATCTGTCCGAAGCAGAAATTTTCGGCCGTAGAGGTAATGATGGAAGTGTTCTACAGCTTTCACTATGGCCAGTAACTCCTTTCTGGTGACGCAGTAATTTCGCTCCGACTTTGATAAGCATTTGCTCCCGTAAGCGATGACATGTTCATTGCCGTCAATTTCTTGGGATAAAACAGCTCCAATTCCCTCGTTGCTCGCATCAGTGTCCAGGATGAAGGATTTTTCAGGTTGAGGATAGGCGAGGATAGGCGTTGATGTTAAAGCCTCCTTCAGTCGTAGAAATGCATCTTCGCATTCTTTGAACCATTCAAACTTTTGCTTGCTCTCCGTCAGCTTATGCAAAGGTCGTGCAATGTTGGAAAAACCCTTCACAAACTTCCTGTAGTACGTGCAGAGTCCCAGGAAACTTCGCAACTGATGGATGTTTTCGGGACGACTCCAACTCCTGACCGCAGATACCTTCTCTGGATCGGTTTGTACACCCTCAGAAGAGATGATGTGACCAAGGTAGTTCACTTCCAGGCGGAACAAATTACATTTGGACGGGCTTAACTTGAGATTGGCTTCCTTAAGCTTTTGCAGCACCTTCCTAAGATTCGCCAGATGTTCTTCGAAGCTGCGTCCCACGATGATGATATCGTCTAAGTAGACCAGACAGGATTCGTAAGAGAGTCCTCTTAACACTGTCTCCATAAGACGCTCGAACGTAGCTGGTGCATTGCAGAGGCCGAAGGGCATCACTTTAAACTGCCATAAGCCTTGTCCAGTTGTAAACGCTGTCTTCTCTCGGTCATCAGGGTGTATCTCAACCTGCCAGTAGCCGCTCTTCAAGTCCAGGGTCGAAAACCACTTGTATCTGGAAAGAGTGTCCAAGGTGTCGTCTATCCGTGGAAGAGGGTAACTGTCTTTCTTGGTGATTTCATTCAGCCGTCGGTAATCGACACAAAATCTGGTGGAGCCATCTTTCTTTCGGACCAAGACGATGGGAGACGCCCAAGGACTGGATGAAGGTTCGATTACATCGTTCCCCTTCATCTCTTTCAGGAGGGTCTCAACCTCTTCCTTCTTGGCGAACGGTAGTCGTCTTGGATGCTGTTTAATAGGGAGGTGTTCTCCAGTGCAGATCCTATGCTGCGTTAAATTCGTCCTGCCCACATCCTCCGATGTAGAGGAAAACAGATGCTTGAAGTCCTCCACCAATTGTTCCGCAGCAGTTCTTTGATCTTTCGATAATGGCGCACTCCCAATTAACTTCGATGTCAAGGACTCAGAAGACACAGTCTCGGGGGAATTGATTCTTCTAATGATGCAGTTTACTGGAGTACAAGTTGCCAACACTTCACCTTTTCGGATATTCCTTGGCCTTTCACTCACGTTGGCGACTCTCACAGGAATTACATCCTTAGAAAGGTCCACAAGCGTAGATGCTACCAGCACTCCTTTTAGGTTATTGCTTAGGTTAGGGTATTCAATGAGTCCAAATCGAAAACTATTGCTTTCTTCAAGAGAGCCAGGTATTAATGATTCCGACCTTGAGGGAATCGATAAATCTGTTTAGGCTATTATTTGATGAGCGGATTTTACATCACTTTCTGCATGGAAAACGGCTATGTCTTCTCTCATCGAGTGCAGCTCATTAGTCTTGAAGTCGAGAGTGAAGTCATATTTCTTCAAAAAGTCCAATCCGAGAATGAAGGGGTCCGTGATATTAGCGACGAATGCCGTATGATGGTAGGTGGCATTCCCAAACACTATTTCCAAGTCCACTTTACCGTCAATCTCGATTTTGTCACCTGTCACAGTCTGGAGACTTGCACGTGGCGATGTCCACAGCAGTTTCAATCCAAATTCACGAGCCACATCTGTCCTAATGATTGTCACATTGGCTCCAGTGTCGACAATCAGTCTGCAGGGGTTCCCATTTACATGTGCGTAAATGAAAAGTCCATCACTGCCACTACTAGAAGAAGAAATCTGCAGAGCTCTGGTGGTGGGGATTTCCTTCCCTCGCATAGCTTGGCGAGCCGGACAACTCCTTCGCAGGTGTCCTTCACTACCGCATTTCCAGCACTTCTGCTCTTGTTTCCTTTGGGCTGTTATGGTGCTCAGATGTCTTGCCAAGTCACCGAGTTGTCTCTCAAGTTCAGCGAGGTGGGACGACCTGGAATCAGACTCATCAGCTTCCTGAGTCCGGATTAGATGGCGATCCACACGGGTTGCTTCTTGGGCGGCCTCGTATCTCATCGCATACACAACAGCAGAATTCAGGTCTTAGACATCCGCCATCCGTAGAGCTTTCTGGATTTCTGGATCTCGAACCCCGTCGATGTAGTAGTTGAGTGCCAGGTTGTCTCGAACATCTGCAGGACAGTCGCAAAAAGCAAGATGAGACAATCTCTCGACGTCCGCCGCTAGCTCTTGCAGGGTTTCCCCGGTTTTCTGGAAACGGGACTTCAACTGGACTCGGCTGAAATCTTTCTGGCATTTCTCACCGAAGCGAAGCTCCAACGCAGATGTGAGGGCGGCGAAATCCAGGCGCTGGCTGTCCGGAAGGGTCTGGAGAATGTCCGCTGCGTCACCTCTCAGGGATGCTGCAAGATGACAGGCCTTGGTAGCAGAGTCCCATCCGTTCGCTTCCGCCACTATCATGAATTGAGTTTTGTAAACCTGCCACGAAGTTTTCCCATCAAATGTGGCAAGTTTAATGGACGGTCGATCAACCGATGTGGGAGCGCCAAACTGTACAGAGCTGCTTTCCGCGGTCCCCAATCTCCTTTCCACGTCCTTAAAGATATCTTCTTTAAATAGATGAAATCTTCTATCTTCTTCTTCAAATTTATTTTCTACAGCATTGAATCGGCTTTCAACGGTATCAAATTTTTCTTCAATAGCATCAACTCGATGCTCTATGTCATTAAATTTATTTTCCATCACAGTCTTTACCGAAATAAGGTCGTTTTTAATTTCTTCTTGGTTAGACGTTAAGTCCTTTTTCAGCACCGTTAAATCGCTTTTTAACTGGTCTTGATTGGCCAACATACTTGCAGTCAGATCACTTTTTAATTGTTCTTGATTAGCCACCATATCATTTTTTAATTGTTCTTGATTAGCCGCCATATCATTTTTTAATTGTTCTTGATTAGCCGCCATATCATTTTTTAATTGTTCTTGATTAGCCGCCATATCATTTTTTAATTGTTCTTGATTAGCCGCCATATCATTTTTTAATTGTTCTTGATTTGCAGTAAAACTTGCAGTCAAATCACTTTTTAATTGGTCTTGATTAGCCGCCAATTCATTTTTAACAGAGTTGATTGCATCAAGAAGTTGTTTTAATTGTTCATCCATTGCGCGAGTAATCACCATAAAATTAAAGTCCAAATTGAAAAAGTTTTTATGAAAAATGTCCAAAGTCACACTTACTCCAAGAAAGTCCTAAAGTAGCCCCACGTTGGGCGCCAATTGTAACGGATTCGGTGAGACTTCCAACTTTCTTGAAAGGATGACACAGTTCTTGATAAAAACACAGGAAATTTATTTACACTATGTACAGGAAATATCGTCAACAACTGCTAAATTATTCATCAGGAATTAAGCAATTATCACACAACACCGTAAACTCAACGTTTACACACGTATTTACTTCCAAATACGAAAACAACACAGCGAAATGCCTCGCAATAAACAGAGCTAATACACTCTCAGAACAAATTCTCAATCGAAACTCCCTCTTTATCCCGCGTAACCGTTTATATACACACCGAAAAGAGAGCTCTCAAAGATTCCAGAAAATGCTACAACGTTCAACAACTACACTTTCATTGATGAAATCAGTGAATGAAATAAGAAAAAAAAGAATAGGGGATTGTATACTTTAGCCATATGTTAAGGGGTTGTAGATTCATTACGGGAAACTATTTACAGGTTACGTTACTACAGTAATTACTATTCACAGGATTTGTAACAATATATATATATATATATATATATATATATATATATATATATATATATATATATATATATATATATATATATATATATATATATATATACATACGGGTCAGTCAGAATGTTAGTTGCACTGCTCAAAAAAAAAAAAAAAAAAAGATTGAAATTTTACAATAATTTTATTGTTATCTTAAAGTTCCATTCAAAATATACTTTTTAGCATAGCCACTTCCGTTATTTCAGCACTTGCTCAGGCGTGGTACAAGTTTTTTGATGCCTTCTGAAAGAAATCCCGTTCAATGTCCGATAACCATTGTTGGGTTGCAGCTTTCACTTCGTCATCCGAATGGCATCATCGTTTCTTCTTTCTAAACTTTTCTTTTTCCTTCTAATGTTCTTCTTTTATGGGACCGAAAACATCGAAGTCAGGAGATGGAAGGTTAGGGTGTCTTGAGAAGATGATTCCACACTTCCCACCTAAACTTGGTCTTCACTCGCGGTCAGCGTCGTCAATATCTGTACGTCCATTCTCAAACATGTTGCATCATTTCACGATAGCTTAAGGCGACATTGCATTTTCACCATTCACTTCATGCTACTGCACATAAATTTCAGTGCATTTGCACCTTTCTGCCCACAAAATTGAACCACTCCACGCATTTCCAATTTTGACGCTACTTGCAGCTGTTGAGCATGTTTGCGACTGATAATCAGAAAAACTGAACTTGTCTTGTTGAAGCCGCTACGTCACACGATAAATATGCATGTCTGAAGTATTTCTACAAAATTTCATCAAAATTGTCATAGACGGAATAGATTTACGAAGAATTGCAACTAACTTTCTGACTGATCTACATACATATATATATATATATATATATATATATATATATATATATATATATATATATATATATATATATATATATATATCCTTATATATTATTTCTGTAGCCTGTTTTTGGTTTCTACGCCAGATTTTCCTCAATTCTTGATCGATTTCTTTGATTTACGCCTTATTTTAAAGCTTATGGTGCTGGCTACTGACGAAAAATAGACCCACGGTCTAAAAATTGTTTTTTTCAGCCGAAAAACCTGTTTTAAAGAACCAGAATGAGGTTTTCGGTTAAACTTATAACTTTAATTTGCGCTATGACCGACAGAGCTGAATAGCTTGATCGGCAGAGCGTTCTCTTCGTAACCAGGAGAATGCGTGTTCGGGCCCACGTCCGGACACTCTGCAACAAAAAAATTAGAGAAATATCGCGCATTACATGAACACTTACTTAAGTGAATAACAACTATGAAGAAATAGAATAAATGAGAAGGAAACGCTCCTTGCTGATATGAAAACTTGAAGTGACGTTGTGCTAAATTACTTCTGAATTGTACGTCCTTTTTTTTTTTTTTTCGTTTTAAGCTTTGGCTCTGGTAAGAAAATTAAAGCATAATGTAAGCGAAAATATAAGTAACAAGTTTAAGATTTCAGACAACAATGGAATTGTTTTTTGTTCATAAAAAATAATAAATCGTATATTGAAATAAAGATTCTTCTAATGAGTTTTTGACTCTTTGTACGAATAAAAAAAAATACTACCTCAATTTGAAGGGTAAACTAATTTTTTTTTCTTCTTTTTTGTAAAAAACAAATAGCCTATCACATTTCTACTGCATTCGAAAAGCTACGCTTAAAAAAGAGCTTATTTCAAATTATTTTGTATTTTAACCGTGCTGTTAAATGATGAACACGTGCTGCCATCTATGTTATAACTCTTCAAGAAGCCTGCAGAATCAAATTGTAAAAATTTTGCAAAAATTAAAACATTTCTCTTTAATATCTAATCTTATATATTATTCCCCTCTCATATATTATTCCCCTCTTAAAACTTGTCAGGCTGACTAATGACGAAAAATAGACTTACGGTCGAAAAATTAAGTTTTTGGAAACGCGTCTTGCTGTTTCAAAACCTTGTCAATGCAGCTTGAACCGATGCAGCTTGAAGTTCTTATGCATATTTTTTTTTAAAGCAAAGTTCTAATACAATTTTCCAATTTTTTACGTCGCTTTTGGCAAAAAAATAAATAAATAAATAAATAAATAAAATAATAATAGCCTGTGCGTGCGTGCGTGCGTGTGTGTGTGTTTGTATTTTAATAAAGCTTAAAAGCACTGAACTTTGTTGTTCGGTTAAATTGATAAGTTTTTTTCGGTAGAGCGTTCGGCAATAAACTATCTGAACTTCGAGCAAGCTTGGGTTATCAGACAAAATCCGTAATATTAATGTAAATATCAAATTTACATTAATATTACGCATTATATGCACTCATAACATACACACGTAATAAAATAAATGCAGTGAGAATGCTACTTGGTGTTTCGACTCCTTTATGCAGGCTACAGTTATCATTCGGATAAGTTGACTGTTAATCGAAGGGTGATCTTCCTTTTTTTTTAAGTTTTAACTACATCCAGACCACTCAGCATAGTGTAAGCATAAAAAAATATTAGATTTACCTCAAGGAAATCCTTTTTCTGCAGAAAAACATTTTCATTGCATGCTGAAATGTAGATGTTTCTAATAGCAGTGTTCGACCTTTTGTACAAATGAAAAAATACTACGCCAAATTAAAACTACGAGTTTCACCCAGTAAACCTTCATTTTTTTTTATTCTCGCGAATACGATATAAAACATTAAAATTATTATCAACTTCATTAGTAAGAAATCATTTTCTACTCCTCTGCTTTCTGCTGAAAAAAAATACATTTTGTCTACGTTCGAAAAATGACACTTAAAAAACGGACTCAGTTCAACTGGTTTTGGTTTTGAATTTTAAGTGTTCGATTAAAAGAGAAACATGTGCGGGCATTTAAGCCGTAACGGTTAAAGCAACCTTCTATGCGAAATAGTTCAATATTCAAAGGTAAAAACACTTATTTTCAATCTAATTTATTACTTCTCTAGAATGTTTGTTTCAATCGCTACGTGAAATCTTCGTCATTCTTTATCAAATTCCATGCTTTACGAATAATTTTAAATCGTATCATGCTGGTTAATGACAAAACATAGAAGGATGATCTTATTTATTTTTTTTTTCGGCAAAAAGGTTTTTGCGTTTTTTACTACGCATTCCTTCAATGAATAGCTTTCGAAAAAGAAGACGCAGTTGCTGGGTTTGTCGGGGTGTCGGGCTGTTAATCAGAATGGCGCCAATTCTAATCCGTGCCAATAAATATCTCTTTAATGTTCCTTTTTTTCCCGTCAGATGCTCACATGGCGAGGACTGTATTTGCCACAACGTGTTTTTTCACATGCACAATTATTGCTTTTTCACGAGTCACTACGTATAACGTTGTATTTAACGAGGTTTTGTTGCTGATGTCTTTAAATTACATGCCTTCTCTTCTGCGCTTACTTTTTTCGGTTCTTCTTCATAATGTTCTTCCTTTGAAATTTTTAAAGAGCGAAATGCCTTATGAAACGATTCGAAGCACAGTGCGGAGTTCCGCACGGGTCGACTAGTATATATATATACTAGTAAAATTGTCAGCTATGCAGATAATTTTGCTAAGAGAATAAAATGAAAGTCTTACAAATATTTTCAACATTAGAAAATGTGTAATTAATCAAAATGCTACGGACACTTCCACCCTGCATAAAAAGTAAGACTTAATTAAATATTTTGCTAAGCTCTTTACGGTAATTTTATTAACTCAGGCATTGCAAATGGGTGGACTTTTTTGAGCAAATCTCGCTGCAGAAAGAAATTACTCGAAAGGATGATCCAATCACGTTTTCATTCAATTCTTAGTAATTTCAAATAGCATAGTTGCTTCACTAGTGAATGAAGAATTTTTGATACATGACATTGAATTTTCAAAAAGTAATACTAAAAATATCACAAGCCACTGATAGCTGCGTTGTTTTGGTCCTGATAATGTATCTTCATGTATTTTTTAGAGCTAAAACACGAAAACATTTCTCATTTCGTCATGAGTTTCCTGACATCACAAAATAGACTCCAAAGCAGACTCAAGTCTTTCTTTATAAATATAATTACGATTGTATAATCATATTTTTTCTAATAGCTTTTGTAGCCCATACTATGAATCATGTCAAACAGTTGAGGATATTGAAGAAGAGGGAGACTCTATTCATTATTCTAATTCAGTATTAAAATGATCTTGAAGCTTGCTAAAATTTTTCGTTTAGTGCATTTTTCCACTAAGTAGTTTAATTATCATGTGTGAGGTATATTTGCCTTTCAGAAACCGCTCCCTCTCCTTATGTACTTAATGACGAAGTATGAAAAAAAAAATCAATTTTACTAATGCGTTGTACGTATACAAGGCACATGTGAACATTTTCAAAATTATTTCTGAATTTCTCAGACGATATTATCAGTTTCTGAAAGCAAAAATGTGCCCATGATTGAATAGTCTTTTCTTTATGCCCTGGATTGTTTTTCCAGATTAAAAAAAATATATATTTCTTCACTTTATGGTATTTAGAAAAAAAAATGTCTTCAATTGTTATATATGCCCATAGGGAGCTCATGTGAACAAGCTTTGGGGCAAATATGAACACGAGAGAAAAATGCAGGACGAGCATCATATTTCAACACAAATCCCTTTAATATGAAACAGATACGTATACCCCAATTACATTGAAGGGTTTGTAACTTATAACCTAGACTGTGTCAGTTAAAATTGCAGAGTAACTGTCAATAAGAAAATATTTTTTCCAAATTATATCACTCTGCTCAATGTCAAATTTCAGAGTTCCATAGCTTGTTCTAATCACAGGATCGACAAGAAAAAAACAACACATTTTATTATATCAGGTTTATTTTTGTTATACAGTGCGTTTAAGCTTCATACAGAATATGTGTTCATGAATTAATTAAATTATTCTAAACTTCAGTTTTTAGTTAAAGGAAAATATTTTGTCTTTTCTTCCTTATAAATAATATACACCACTAAATTTTTGGCCAAATATTTAGAAACAAAAGAATTTAAAAAATAAAAAATAATAAAATAAATAAATAAGCAATTAACAACAATGTAATAATAATTAACAATTAATTTACAAACTGATTGTGGAAAATATTAATTATTAATCTTCACACCTTTTTTTAACACTTAATTATGCCTGCACTAATAATTTTACTACGAAGAGGCTATGGGAACTATTCTCATGTGCCCCTACATGTTGTGTTAACAAGTGCCTCTTCATCTACCTTAGAATTAAAAAAAAAGTTTTTAATTGAATTACAAAATTCAAACATGGTCATAAATTTACTTGAATGTTCATATAATGGTTTGCAATAATTAAGTGTAGCTAATTAGTTAGCTTAAAATATGTTTTCAGTGATAAAATTACATCAGCATCTGCTAAACCAAAGAAGTTGTCACCACAGGAATATAAACTGGCTCCTTGATTTAAAAGTTTGGCCCAGAAGTAGGACTGGCACTACCATTACTTGAGAGTTATTTTTATGATTTTTTGCTTGACATTATATTAGTAAAACACACCATGTTCACATGTGCCCCGTGCTCACACGTGCCTCCTTTTCCCTTATGTCTTTCTTTTAAGGTTTGAATGAATTTCCAAGTGTTTTAAACAAACAAAGTATTTTAACAGAAGATTACATAAAAAAGTAATTCGACGAACACCAAACACCTAGGATGTGAAAGATGCAAAATGTTTCCCATACACATAAGCAAAGTACAAGAGAAGTAGGGTTGTAGTTTTGGTCGGACGAAACTTATTTTGACCATGCCACTAGTAAAAACCAGCTAAAACTGGATTTAGCCACTATACACCAGACTGAAACTGTATTGTATAAAAGCACACTAATATGTGTGTACAAGTCTCACATGCATAATGTATTGTTACCAGTTCAGTGCAGCTTCAAACTTTCTTTAAATGACGACACAGTTCTTGAGAAAACACAGGAGATTTACAAATATGTACAAGAAATATCGTTAACAACTGCTAAATCAATCATCAACAATTAAGCAAATATCAATTATCACCGTAAACTCAACGGTTACACACGTATTTACACCCAAATACGCTAAAATACAGCTCAAAGGCTTCACAAAACAGAGCTAATACATGCTCTCCAGCGCGATTCACAAGCAAAAACTAACTCGAGACTGACTCCCGCCGTCGGCCGTGGCTATTTATAAATCTTGAAAGAGAAGTTTTCACAAAATTCGAAATGCTTCTCGTATTTTCTTCTTATTCATTCACGAATCTTATCAATGGAAAATAAGGGGGACTGTATACTTCAGTCGAATGTTAGGGGGTTGTATGTACATTAGAAGAAGCTATTTATAGGTTACGTTACTAAGATAATTTTAGTTGCAAAACATTGGAACAAACGATTAATTTAGCCAAATTCAAACAAATTAATCACAAAAATAATTACTATTTACAGAATTTGTAACAGTAAAAATTTTAATACATAAATAAGGAAATAGGATGTGTATTTATAATAATTGAAGTGTATTTAAAAAATTGATTCAGTGATTTAAATTCAACTTTTCTTATATCAACAATAAAAACTGTCCACAACTAAAACAAAGGAAACCAGTCAAGTGGCGTAGAAGGGGGGGGGGGGCAAACGTTAGTCCAAAAAAATTAAGTAAGGAGAAAAAATCCAAAACTTTTTCGTTTTCCGCGTGATTTTCCAATTAATATCATAGTGTTACAAAATCCGCTGCTCCCCCCCCCTCCCCCACGTTACAGCACCATTCAAGATTGTCTAAGATTTGCTTTCAACACATCAATGTCAAAAAAAAAAAAAAAACAAAAAACAAAAAACAAAAAAAAAAAAAAAACAAATCCTGCCTCCAATAAATTAAGATTATAAATTCATGGGAATTTTGAACAGAATTCAACTGAGGAAGATTCGTCATTCAATAACTACATTTTCTGTCTTACGGGAGGATTGATCTCATGTCCTCGTGATAGAAAACGCTCTTATTAATTGACGTCAATTTGGGCCTGCATCTCGGAATGCTATACAATAAAGCAACAAAATAAATTGAAATCCATGACTCTACTTTGTTAGATTTTTTTTTTTAAATGTACTGCGATTTACCATTTAAAATTAATATCATGTTTCCTGATCAGTTGAGCAGTTTGGATCAGAATTTTGCTGAAGAAAGTAAGTTATTAAAACGATATTTTTTTGGCCGTTAGATTTCGAATTTTCAACTTTTGAGCATTATTAGCACGAAGCTCTAAACAATAAAGCCAATTGGGTCTTCGTTTAGGGACACTTTGTATTGAAGCAATGCGTAATTAAAAACAGAATCAATTGGAAAAGAACGAAATTGTGAATTTTCTCTTTGTTTTTCGCTGAAAGATGTGAAAAAATCTTTAAAATGATGCTTCACTTATGAAGTTTAATATAATATTGACGAAATTTTGGTGTTTCTATAGAAAAAAAGGAAAAATTAGAATTTACATTTTCAATTCAAATTATGCGTTTCGCAATTACGAGTGTGTGCGTGTGTGTGTGTTTAGGCATGTATGTATGTATGTTAGGGTTGGCTGAAAAAAGGAAATTTTCGAGAAGTGAACATTAGTATTGAAAGAGAAATATAATGAGAAATTGTTCCTATAATTAACGTGAAATTTGAGTTGGATTTCCTTTCTAAAAAAATCGAAAACTGTTGTGTGGTTCATTGACAGCAACCTTTCTCTATGTATGTATGTGTGTGTGTATGTCTACCACATCCGTGGTAGGTACGAGGAGCCTGGGGTGTAATGTAATGTAATGTGCGTAGGATGTGGAACCAACCTGGACATGGTTCTCACTGAGGAAGCAGCATCGAGAGGGATCGGTCGATATTGGAGCGGCAGAGGAAGGCGGGGGCAAAAATAAAACCAAAGGACGGACAGACAGACGGACGGATGCCTAAAACGGTCAAGTGAGAACAAGAAACAATTCGTGATTGCTCAGAAAATCTTTAAGAATATATATTACGGTGGTTCGAAAAAATCGATTTCTTTATTTCGGAATCGCGTTTCCTCTCCAGAAGTTTTAGTTTGGTATCCTCAATTTTGAAAAAAAAAAAAAATCTAAGTCGACATTTTTAAGTTCGCGCATGAGGCTGAAAGTTTGAAAAAAGATGTTAAAAATTGAAACTTTCAGAAAATAATAAAATTAGTTTTTTGCATTTTTTCATAATGCAACAGCCATAAATTGTCAGTATATAGTGTAGTTTGAACCTAAATCATATTTTATAGCTTTTATGTAAGATCTTTAGTTCGCGCATATGCATTAGATTGGGCAGTAGGGTGGATCGGAAAAAACTTTTTTTCGAAATTTCGCATCGGCCAGGGTGAGAAAAGTTGTCTACTAGCACTAAACAGTTACATGTGAAATTTCAAGTTGGTCAGATAAAATCTTCATGCTCCGCAAGGCGGTCAAAATTCGCAAATTGAGCCCAAAAATACATTTTTTCATCTTCACGAATACATATTAATTTTTAATAACTTTTCAAATCGGCCAGGATGAAAAAAGGTACCCAAGAGGGTAAATAATATAAAGTAAAATTACATCACAGTTCGATAAAATTTTTATGCGCCGCATGTCGGTCAAGATTTGTAAATCGAGCCCTAAAGTACTTGTAACATATTTTCATAACGAATGAAAAAATTTGAAATCGACAACGGGTAGAAAAACTGCTTCATGCGATAAAAACAATTCACACCCGCCAGGGAAAGCAATTGATCACATGATTCGCCATTTACCAATCTTTGTTACTCACTTCAAAAGTATAAAAAACCATCCAACATCAAAGCAAAAACAAAAAGTGTCTTTGATGGAACAAAACTCTCAGAAAGAAACAGTTTAAATACAGTATTAATTTTCATGTCATCATTTCATTCCTGTCTGTTGTTCTAAGGCTAGAGTATACATTACCATCCATCACTTTTTCTTCCTTTTGGAATAACATTAGTTCAAAACGTAAAGTGCTTAAAATATAAACTGGTTAAAACATGAACAAATTAATTCACATCAAGCATGAAGAAACGGTTAAAAAGAAAACTTCTCGTAAAATGTATGATTAAAAGCGTATGAGAACAAAGTTATTTTTGCAAAGAAAATATATACTTTGAAAAATGAAGAATGAATTAACATGAAATATTATGCTCAAAACATTGACAAATGGCACTCTTGCAGATATATTTTTAAATTTTATTAAAATACCCAAAAGTCCCAGGCACAGTTGAAATGCATTCGGTTCGCGAGCTTCAGGACTCAGAGCCCAGCTCTAGGGTATACAGTTTACCCGTGGATTTCTAACTGTTGAAAATCATTATATTTACTCTTTTGGAATTATTAGAGCAACGTCCAATTACACCATTTCGTATCATGCGTTGATGTTTTTTACGAATGCGAGAATGTCAGATTATCAAACATTTGGCTCTTCGAGTCTAAGACTGAGCATCTCAAATTTTAGTAAACAGAGTACATGGTCATTTTGAGGTAAATTGAGGTGTTATATGCGTTTCTAGCTACAAGTGAGCTTTGGAGTACTATTAATCGATCGAAATACTTAAAAGATTATTTGAAAAATGTTATCGATCCTGTCACACAAAGGAACAGCTCCTTCGTACTTCAAGAAAATATTTTATTGGCAATGATTGGAAATCAAAGGTACCACGTGCGGTAACTGGCCCTAAGAAGAACAATGGATGCTAGGAAACAAGCAAAATTCTTACAGTCTGTAAGAAAATTTGATATTCCAGCCCTCAACTTTGATGCAAATGACTACACAAACTTGGCACAACTTAACTTAACACAAACTGGCAAGAAATTGAAAAATATGAGCCACCTATTACAAAAAAAAAAAAAAAAAAAAAAAAAAAAAAAGACCTGTGACCCACTTCCCCTAATTAACTCTAATTTGAATTCCGAAACTTTGAATTCAAATTATATTTTTCGCAATCACAAGTTGCGACAAGACCCTACTGATTAGAGTTGTTTCTAGAAATGGCTCCCCCCCCCCAAGCATGTCCCTCCTCCTGGGTGCTTACGTGTGTATAGTTGTGTGTGTGTGTGTAGGTTTACGTGTGTGCACGTAGGCGTGTATGTGTGTAAAGGGGTGCGCGCGTAGGCGAGTGTGTATGAGCATGCGTGTGTATTACATGGACACCACCGCCCAGCAAAAGTGGATTCCGGGGGACTGTGCTCAGGACCAGCCGTGCCGCCGCCGCGCCGGTGGGCGGAGGTGCTGCTGGTCCAAGCTGAAAAAGGAACCACAACGTCAAGGACTGTCAAATGAGAACAATAAGCAATCGTGATTGCTCAAAAAAAAAAAAACACACTGCAGATTATGAAATTTTAAATGCAATATCGGAGCAGGAATGCATGCATTTGCCTTCCTAACTTTCCATGTCATACTCAAGCAATAGAATCAACAAGTAAAATCTATGGAGAGGAACAACGACATGGCTTCATTTCAGCCACGATTCAGTCAAGAGAAAAGATGAATACGTTCAATATGAAATCAGTTCTCTGTTTACTTTACTCAAAGATTTTCTGTTTGAAAAAAAATCTTTAGATCTCTCTCTCTCTCTCTTCCATTTTTTTAAATTTTACTTTACTGAACAGTGATTTATTTATAACATTTTCTTTACTGAAATAATGCAAATAAATATTATTTTTTTAGGGCTCTTACCTGTACTTGTATTTATCCGAAATCTAAATATAACATGCTATAACAGTTATGTCTATATTTTACTTATTTAACGGAATGTGACTTGTTAAAAATTTTGCATATGTCTAAAAAAATGAATAAATAAATAAATAAATAAATAGATAAAAATAAATAAAGAAATAAACCTTGTGTTCAGTAAATTACCGCCCATTAGGCAGGGCTAAAGCAGAAATACGTGAAATACACCGCCAGCTCAGTCATTTCCAGCCGAGGACTGCAGTTCCGTGCTTAATAGCACTCATCAGCCCGGCATAGGAGAGTGGCTGAGCTGGAGATGGAAAACTTCTTAAGGAAGCCAAGAGTGCGAAACAAACTGGTAACTAATATAGAATTAGCAGACCAGACGAGTGACCGAAGCAATGGTTCGGTTCAACTCGAAGATTGAACGCGAGGCATGGTATATACGTTCAATCTTCGAGTTGAACCGAACCATTGCTTCGGTCACTCGTCTGATCTGCTAATTCTATATTAGCTATCAGTTTGTTTCGCACTCTTGGCTTCCTTAAGAGGTTTTCCATCTCCAGCTCAGTCACTTTCCTATGCCGGGCTGATGAGTGCTAATAAGCACGAAACTGCAGTCCTCTGCTGAAAATGACTGAGCTGGCGGTGTATTTCACGTAAATAAACCTTGGTAAAATACTTGGTATTTGAAATCATTTTTACTTCAGTTTAAAGGATGTATTTATTGGCAACTTTTCTGCCCGTGGTCGATTTAAAAAGTTACAAAAATTAATGCCTTCTTGATGAAAAAAAAAACTCTCTTTTTTGGTTCAATATGCGAAATTTGACCGCCAAGTGGCATATGAACATTTTATCGCACTGAGATGTTATTTTACATCATAGTATTTCACCCATATGTATACCTTTTTTCACCCTGGCCGATTTGAAAAGTTATTAAAAATTAATGTATTCGTACAGACAAAAAAAAATCATTTTTGGGCTCACTTTATGAAACTTGATCGGCTTGCGGAGCAAGAAGAATTTATCTGACCGATTTGAAATTTTGAATTTTTTTTTTCGATCCACCCTATTGGACAGTATATTTCTACACAATTTCAGGCGTATGCGCAAGCGCAAGATCTTATGTAAAAATTATATAATATTTTTTTTTTTAGGCTCAAACTGCGCTATATACTGACACTTTATGGCTGTTGCGTTATAAAAATATAAAAAAAACTAACATTTTATTATTTTTTGAAAGATTCAATTTTTAGCATATTTTTTCTAACTATCAGCGCTATGCGCGAACTGAAGACGTCAGCTTAGAATTTTTGTATTACTTTTCCCCGATTGAGGATATCAAACTACAACTTTTGCGAGGTAACGCGATTCAAAAATGAAGAAATCGATTTTTTTTGAACCAACCTATCACGGGACGCGGGAGCGTCCCGGCCGCCAAGAAAACCAAATGCCTACCGCCAAGGAAACCAAATGCCTACCGCCAAGGAAACCAAACGTCAGCGGCCAACAAAATCCACCGCCAAGAAAGACGAAAGAAAATAAACGCGACTAAGTGCAGTTTACACGACAGAACAAGTTGGGGTTTTCTGGGGTTTTTACCCTTCTGTATCTCAGCCCTATGAAGACCCCCCGGAGTTGATTTTTGGTATACTCAATCTCTAGTGGCCCCTGACGACGTAAACCAAAATATAATCCCCTGGAATATCAGGGGGAGGAGGAATTTAAATTAGAAAATCGCTGTTCAAAAAAGTTTTCGCTTTCTTTGACAGGGCTTTTTTGCGCATCAAGCAACCACTTGCACCACCCAAACATCACCCAAAGCTACCCGCCGAACAGAATAAAATATTTAAAGGATCTATCCATATTTCTGAGGAGTTGAAGGTAGGAGGAGATTCTAATGGAAGTAGGTGTGATGAAAAAGGAGAAGAGGGAAGATAATCGTTTGTCAGATACTTGGCGGGCAAACTAGATATCATACTTTTTTAAGACTGCGGGTTTTTGGGTTTAGAATGTGAAGGCCTTCTTTTTTGTGCGAAAAGTTAAAGATTTTCTTGGCGGGGAAATTTTTACAACAGGGTTGTTTTTGATATGCTATACTATATGCTTACTTACACTAATTGTTTAGTTCAAGATACTGTATAAGAACTTATTTTCCGCGAACCGTAACTTTCGAAATAAGGAAGATGTCGGCAATTTCGCGAAATGTTCGGCTAAGTTATAAGAAAAGAACCAAATGTTGAAAAAAAAAGAGAAAATTCTTTGCGTTTCTTAAATTTTCACGATTCTAACAACCTCGTGAAAATTAAAGCCTCTCGAAAATAATTGCTGCAACAGTTATTTGATACATATTATTTGATATCATTCTCTTTAAAGAAAAAAAGATAATTTGAATTTTGACATCTTGAATTCAAATTATGTTTTTCGCAATCACGAGTGTGTGTTGTGTGTGTGTGTGTGTTGTGTGTGGGGGGTATGTGTGTTTGTGTTTGTGTGGGTGTCTGTATGTATGAGTGTATGTATATATATATATATATATATATATATATATATATATATATATATATATATATATATATATATATATATATATATATATATATATATGTGTGTGTGTGTGTGTGTGTGTGTGTGTGCGTGTGTAGGTGTGTGTATGTATGCGTGTGTGTGTAGTATATGGACGCAACCTGGAGACGGTTTTCGCTATAGGAGCAGCATCGTGAGAATCCGGTCGACGGTGATGCTGCAGAGGGTGGCGATGGCGCACAGTGGAGTATTTGACTGAAAATCCTGGCCAAAACTAGTTTGAAATTTTCACCCTTCTGAAGGCGACATCCTTGTGTGCGTTTGTGCGCTGTACGGCGAAGCTATCCCACTTATAGACATGAAACTTGGTGTACAAGTTGTCTGAAATGTCTAATGTTACAATTTGAAACTCGATTTTTAAAATTTGAATTAGAAAATGATATATTTAATATTTTATCCACGGTTTAGACTTTTGCATGTTTACGACCGTAAAAACGATCCTAGTAAACGTAGAAAAAAACCCAATGCATCACTAGATAGGAAAAATAATTTTCTTCAAGATTATGGTTTGTTTGAAGTTCTAACGTAATTAACCGAATTTCTAAGAATTTACAAAGGGAGGTCACTTTTTCGACTTTTTTCAATTATTCAATCCATGTAAACTTAAATTCTTGCATCCAATATTCTAATAATGTTACGGCTCTGAAACTTTTTAAGGAAATAATATAAACACCTTACCTTCATTTACAGCGAAAACGGTGAAGTTATGTTCTTTCACTGATTTATAATGAATTTTTTTTCAATGAGTTGAAATAAAAATTTTCAATAATTTTCACTCGATCCGAAATGAATGCCACGGTTGGCTCTTTGCCAATAATGCTTAGACAAGTGATAAGTAAACATGTTCGATGCGAATTGCTGTTTTCCTTTGAAGATATGTAATTAAGTGCACTGTTCGAGGGGGGAGAAGAGCAAAAAGCGGTTAAAAAAATTCTAGTATTCTGTACAAAACACTAATTTGAAACCAAAAAAATAATCAATTTTATTCTTTTCGTTTGGTTTCAATTATTAAAACCCTGAGTTATTCATGCACCAAAAGAATTAAAGACAAGGGTTTCGGGGTTACAAAGAACCTTTTTTCTATTGAAAAAAATAAATAAATAAATAAATGAACTAGGATATTATAACTGTATAAACACTCGAAAATGGATATTCAAAAGCTCTTTGTTTTTGAATTGTATATATTGTACTCGTACCTTGGGTCGATCCTTAGTTTTACATCGTGTGATGTGTCCCGCTAAAAATTGTACGAACAAATTTGGAACTAAAATAACTTTAATTTCACAATGAGTAGGTAAAATGTCTTAAATATGGATAGCTCGCTAGCGTAGGAACGTTAGGAGACAATTACAATTGTCTCCTAACGCTAGCAAGTGTGTGTGGGGGGGGGGGGTATTTCCCCCCTTTTGCTACGTATAAGGGGGAAAGACCCCCTCCCCCGGCACATTATTTGCAGCAATGATCTGAAAAAATATAAATATTTATTTATTTTATCTAAAATCTATCTCAATTTTAAGGAAGAGCAAATTTTCTTAGTGAGATCAGAAAATAATTTAATTTATTAACTCATTAACTTACATGAGAAAATTAACATAACTGAACGCAAACACATGTTTTAAGGGTGCAGTGAATCTCTTTAGCGATGCATAAAGGTAAGCGTTTTCGAAATTAATTGGATGATTCTCATTCCATAGCTTACATCTTTACACATTGATGAAGCGGTTTCTCATAACCATGAAACTCGTGTCTGAAATTTTATTGTTGTTTGTGCGCTCAAATATGTCGATCTTTTCATTCAGTAGTACTTATGATAACTTTTTTGCAAATTTATTAAATCTTTGTAGGTAAATTCAGTTTAAAATCATGACTTGTCACAAAAAGATCGGATTATGCACTTTTTAAAAAAAAAAATCATTTAAAAAAAGGGCAGTTGTAGGCGGAAGATTTTTTTGCTGAAATTAGCACTAGAGACTTTGCCAAATACGATGCAACTTTCAAAATAGCCCGACCAAGCCCGACACCCATTTAAAAAGCTTTCTCTAGTTATAAATTAAGGCAAAAAGCCTTTAAAAATCTCACGTACCAAGTTTTCTTTATTTTTTTTCACTAAAAGAAAATAAAAATATTTACTTTGATTTATAATTAGCACTAAGCCCTGACATTTCTTTATACCGTAAAATTGGTTTGGTTCAATTCCATTCATTTAGAAAGCCACAAAAAAATCTACATTGAAACGTAATAATTAAGCTGAAACGTAACAAAAAAGCGAAAATTCTTATAGAAATCTCATCTTTCACTGAGGCTATGAGCAATTGTATGTGACTCAAGTTTCCAAAACAGGTGCCGATCGATGCACCAGTTAGTCAACTATCATGGAATAAATTTTCATAAAAATCGAGTAAATTTTTAATTTTGGACTTTTGGCCAGGATTTTCAGTCAAATACTCCACTGTGTGGCGGTGGGAAAATAAAATGATAGCACATCGCACATTCAAGTGAAAGCAATAAGCAATCGTGACTGCTCAAAAAAAAAAAAAAAAAAAAAAAAAAAAAAGTGCAATCGCTTCAATCGGAAGATAACGGAAAATTGAATATTGGAACTATATTAACGTCACGAACACTGACCGTATTACGGTGAAACATTTGGGCAGGTGAATTATTTAAAGCTTTTAGTGTACATTTGATACTATTCAGTTTATTATGGTACGCAAAATCTTACTTTATCTTTTCTGTTGAATTTGAAGACAAGTATAATCCTCCCCCCCCCCAAGAATGGATTCATTTACAAGATTTTCGGAATCATCTTAAATTATGGGAATGACCCAATCTTCTTTTATTAGTTTTAGCCCAGTAAAAAAAAAAATGAGGGATGAGATATTAGAAAAAACGAATTAAAAAATAAGGGCCAACCTAGTATATAATTTATTTTAAGATTTTAATCACAAATAACAATTTATTTTTCGGTTTCACTAGTACAGTCCACGCTCATTATAACGACCACCCATTATAAAGACCGTCCCATTATAACGACCAGTGGTAGAAGTCCCAACTTTGTTCCTATAAACTCTATGTTAATTTGCTTTCGTTATAACGACCGTTCTGTATCGTCTAATCCAATACAGCGACCGAATCAGCGGACGCTATTTCTTGTGTTCTTTCCAATAAAACAAATTTGTAGCTTAAAATGACATTGATTATTGTTTACGGACATCTGCCTGAAGTTTTCAATGTCAAATCCAACTTTAAGAGGGGGTGGGGGGAGGAGATTACCATTTACCACAGCTAGCACAGAAAAAATAATGGGAGGAAAAATCGAGAAAATTCCAGATTCCTAAGAAAAGGGAGTTGACAGATGTATTGGTAGTTTGGTGTTTGAATCTAGTATTTTTAAAGATTTGGGGTTCTCGAGGGACTTTTAAATGTTTCTTTGGAAAGCAAGAGAAACACAATTTATCACCTATATCTGAAACAGAAAATAATGTTTTGCAAAAATCACATCTGCTGAAAAGGCTGACCTCTGTTTCTGGTTTTATTTTCAGAAATTATTGTGGTAGTAGCAGTAGTAGCAGATCTGAAAGTGTGTAACATTTTCCTCCCTATATTTTCTACTTTAGAACTTGCTTAATATTCTGTCATAATATTTTGCACACTACTTTTCTAAAAATTCCTATGATAAAAAACATTTGGGCATTTACTTGAGCATGCATAATGACAGTGTACATTTTTTAAATTTATACCTCTTATAACGACCACTCGTTATAAAGACCTTTTTTTCTGGGACGGAGATGGTCGTTATATCGAGCGTCGACTGTATCAAAATTACGTAAAAAATGTCATTGACTTATAAAGCATCGCTCAGATAGCTTTGTTTGTATCACTTCCAAAACAGGAAGATAAAATTCATACTTCATCAAGACTTTATTTTTCCACGTAGTATTGAAAAATTAAACATGAAACTTCAAAAGAGAAGTTATTTTTGGAACATTTTCATTTTACACGAGACTCAATACGAGAAATAAATGAGCATCGTTTTGATGTCAAAAATAGAACAATATGTGTAACTTATTTTAAAGCTTTTAGTGCGCCCCAATCGAGTGGGCGTTTGCGTGGTGTGAGTTTTGGAGAACGGAAGATGGGATCTTTTCTCATTGGAACTGTGCGCATCGGAAAGACAGGACCATCGGAGTTTTATCACCACGTTATGCCACACGAGTTTCATTTTTGGCGTCTTCTCTGTTTTGCTGACAGATATTACTGTTACTACTTCTTATAAGTTTAGGAACTTAACATTATACGAGTAAAGGTAAAGCTGTTTTTCTTTTTCCATGAATAATTTTTACTTTTTATCGGTGGTTATATATTTTAGAGCGTAATCTTGTTTTTTCATACAAAAGTTTTGTGAAAGGTTAAGAAATATTTAATTGCTTCTCTGAAATTGATGCTAAGAGCTGACAATTTACATTATATGAGTACAGACAGAGTTTTTTTTTTCTGTAAAAAATATCTTCTTTTATTCGGCGATAGTATAAAAGTTTCGTGAAAGATAACGACACATTAAAGTATATCTCGTAAATTGATGTTAATAGCTGATAGTTTTTGAAATCGAAATGTTATGATTGTGAATGACTACGAATCAGTAGTAGAGAAATGTTTGAAAAACTCTGCATTATAATCTAAAACAGAATGAAGGATACTTACATTTTATGATCCGATAATTTATAAAAACGTCGTGATTGTGAGTGAATATTAATTCAGCAGTGGAAAAACATTTGAAAAACCTTTTATTATTAATGCTAAATAATATTCCCCCCCTCAACTGACATTAATAGTTGATTATTTGTGAAAAAAAGCCTCGATTATATGAATGAATATTTATTCAGTAGTAGAAAATGTTTGAAACACTTTTTTTAATGTACTTTAATGCTGTATGATACTTTATAATAGCTAATAATTTGGGAAAACGTCATGATTATGTACGAATACCGATTCCGTAGCAGAAAAAGTGTTTGAGAAAACATTTTTTTTTTATGCTTTAATGCTGCGTGATACTAGCAACTGAAGATAATAGCTGATAACTGGAGGAAATGTCATAATAGTGACTGAATATTAATTTAGTACTAGGAAAATGTTAAAAAAACCTATTACTATACTGAAATGCTGTACGATACTTGCATTTGGTTAACGTTCTTATTAATATGTTGTTCATCCTTTAACAACATTTTGTACGGTGAAAAATATAAAAAAACTGTCTGTTGAATGATGGCATTTTTATTACATATCTGCGTTCTTTGCATAAATTTATGCACAGATCCCGTGTAGCCGCGAAAAACCGCGTTTTCTCTGCTTTGTTGACAGATATTACTGTTACTACTTCATATAAATTTTCAAACTTTACATTATTAGAATAAAGGTAAAGCTGCTTTCTTTTTCCATAAAGTATTTTCAGTTTTTGTCGGCAGTTAGAGGAAAGAGGGGCACATGTGAACATTTTTTTTTCATTTCGTAATTTCTCACAAAAAAATTACAATTTATTTCGGAGCAGATGTATTATCCCTATGATTAAAGTGTATTATTTTTTTGTGGCCTGGATTTTTTTCAGATTTTTTTAAAAAATATTTCTTTACTTTCTGGAATTTTAAGAAAATGTCTTCAGTTGTTCACATGTGCCCCTATAGGGGTTACATGTGAACAAGCCTGGAGCACATATGAACACGATCGAAAAATGCAGGACAAGGATCATATTTCAACGAAAAACTCCTTAATATAAAACATACCAATTACATGAAAGTGGTTGTAACCATACTGTGTCAGTTTAAATTGTGCAATAACTGTCGGTTTTAACTAACTTTTTTCTGAACTACATAAACCTGCTCACTGTCAGTTTTTAAAGTTTCATATCATGTTCTAATTACTGTATTGACAAGAAAAAAACTCATAAGACTGAAATAATCCGTTTAAGTTTCATACATATGTGATGATGAATTTAAAATTATTCAAAATTCAGTTTTTTGTTAATAATAAATATATAAAACATATTGTCTTTTTATTTCTTGTAAATATTGCATAACACTAAATTGTGGGCCAAATATTCAGTAACAAAAGAATTTAAAAATTATAATAAAATAAATAACTAATTCATTAATAATAACGCAAAAACAATGAACGATAAATTTACAAGCCGATTGTACGAAAATAATAAGTATAAATATTTAGAACCTTTTTGTAACACTTATAATGACCCTATATTAATATTATATTACGTAGAGGATATAGGAACTGTTCACATGCGCCCTTACATGTTGTGTTCACAAGTGCCCCGTCATCTACCTTAGAAATAATTTTCAGAATTAAAGAATTCTTAATTTAAGTAAAAATTTAAACATTGTCATAAATTAACTTGAATGTTTGTATAATGGTTTGCAATAACTGATTTTAGCTTATTAGTTAGTTTAAAAAATATTTTTACGTGAAGAAAAGAGTGATAGAAATAGATCAGCATCTGCTAAAACAAAGAAGTTGTCACCGCAGGAATATAAACTGGCTCCTTGCTCTAAAAGTTTGGTCAAGAAGTAGACTGGTACTGTCATTACTTGAGATTTTTTTCAAGATTTTTTTGCTTGACGCTATCCTAGTTAAACATACCATATTCACACGTGTCCCGTGTTCACATGTACCCCCCTTTAATCTATATATTTTAGAACGTAATATTTTTCTTTTCATACAATAGTTTTATGAAAGGTTAAAAAACACGGAAATGTTTCTGTAAATTGATGTTAATAGCAGATAGTGAAACGCTATGATTGTGAATGAAGTTCACATCATAACGAAGTTTTGCTTGACGTTATCCTAGTTAAACATACCATATTCACACGCGCCCCGTGTTCACATGTACCCCCCTTTCATCTATATATTTTAGAACGTAATATTTTTTTCATACAATAGTTTTATGAAAGGTTAAAAAACACAGAAATGTTTCTGTCAATTGATGTTAATAGCAGATAGTGAAACGTTATGATTGTGAATGAAGTTCACATCATAACGAAATTTTGTTTGACGTTATTCTAGTTAAACATACTATGTTTACACGTGCCCCGTGTTCACATGTACCCCCCTTTCATCTATATATTTTAGAAAGTAATCTTTTTTTTTCATACAATAGTTTTATGAAAAGTTAAAAACACAGACACGTTTTTATAAATTGATGTTAATAGCAGATAATGAAACGTTATGATTGTGAATGAAGTTTAGTATATAGTAATTTAAAAATATCTGGCAGAACTTTTTAATATGTATTAAAGCTAAATAATACGTACAATACAGTCTTTTTTTCCTCATATGAAAGAAAAAAAAATACTGATACAATGAAGTTCTTTTTTTACTGTGATGTCTCTAGTTTCATGGAATTGCCCATATTATGAATTTTGATTAAAGTAACTAAAATATAATTAAAAAATTCTGAATGAAAGAGAAATTAAAATTACCGTATGCTATATTTATGAAAACATATTATGTTGTAACAGGTAATTTCACAAACTTAAAAGTGATTGGAGACATATTTTGCTTGAAAAATGTTCCTATTTCCTTCGTAAACAAAAGTTTAATTAAATTCACATAATTTTCTGACACGTCAATAATTGCAGGAAAAGTTACTTAATTTTTAAATTTCTCTATTAAAATATTTTCTACTTTTACCAGAAAGTGTTCAACAAATCTGTAAAATTTTGAAACACTTATGCATGGCTAACAATATTTAATTTCTCATTTATCCGTTTAAGTAATTTGACTTGTTTTAGAGATTTGCGATGCAGTGGTTCTACCAGAATGTTCACCTAGTGGGTTCGGTAATAGCAGTTCTTACATATATTTATACTGAAATACTAAGATTTGCTATGCGCAACCTTCTCTCTTCTGATTGCTTCCCTGTCACAATGTACTAATAAACTAATGACAGTAAATCTGATTCTTATTTCTACCTGACCATTGAATCGCTTTATTTCAGTTGTAGTAGTTCTATTGACGTATGGCATAATCTTAAATTAGGTGTGAAGCATGTAGTAGTACGGAATTAGGAATAAATCTTTTTTTTATATTTTAACAACTACAAAATCGTGACTTGTAGGAAGTATAGAGTTAAATACTGAAAATTATTTTTTCAAGAATTTTAAATTGTGGCAAAATTACTAATATGTAGTAGAGTAACACCTTAGTTAAGTTAATATACAGTGAAACCACAATAAGTAGTCGACCGGATAAGTGGTCACTCCGTTTAAGTGGTCGTTTTCCTTCGGTCCCAAAAAGGTCTCATTCACAGTAATGTAAAATGATCCTCCTTTACTGGTCACTAAATTTAATTTTACCCGGTTAACTAGTCACTCAAAAATTGTTTTCTAAAATTCCTTTTCCTTATCGGATCTTAGAAAATAGTGTCGGACTTAATTGAAAGGCTGTTTGATAGTCATTTTTCCTTGAAATCTTGATCCTCCGTTCTAGTCGTTCAAAGCATACTTCTTGCTGTGACTCTGCCGAGTGCCAAGAGTATGAATCAAACTCCTTTCAGCAAGACATACAAAATCTAATACCTGGAGAAAGTTAGTCAATATTTAAAATCTGTTCAAGGAACTACAAACACAGAATTTAAAGCTTGATGTATGTTAGAAGAGATCATTCTTTTCCATAAGCAACAACTTCATGAGTCAACACTGAAGGATTGTATTAATGTACCGTAACTACATTAAAATAAGTTGTTGTTGTTTAGTAATGTATAAGTAAGAGAAAATAAAATAAAGTAACTATCACTAGTATTCCCCCCCCCTTTTTTTAATATTTCCACTAATTTATAGACATTGATTACATAAGCTTTTGTTTTCCTCTCAGAATTCTACTGCTATTCATGAATATTTGTAAGGCTTTTTTTTTTCTTCCTTAATTTCCCACTCCACATAAGTAGTCACTCCGCATAAGTGGTCAAAAATTTTTGGTCCCTTGAGTGACGACTTAACGAGGTTTTACTGTATTACAGTTTTGGAGCGATAAAAAATTAACTTATGTTACTTATATGCTGTTGTCTTGTGCCAACTATACTGGCAATTTTGTGTTCGCTGTATCACTTTTTCAACAGAATCGTAATTTGGTGCGAAGTCCGACTTCCACAGTACATATATGCCCGAACCGAGATTCGAACCCACCCGCAGTCAGACTTTTCTGATCACTAGACAAGGCGGTCGGCATGTTACTCAAAAAAACTGAAAAAAAAAAAAAAAAAAAAACTCTAATTTGAATTCCGAAACTTTGAATTCAAATTATGTTTTTCGCAATCACGAGTTGCGACAAGACTCTACTGGTTAGAGTTATTGTTTCTAGAAATGGCTCCCCCGCCCAAGCATGTCCCTCCTCCTGGGTGCTTACGTGTATATAGTTGTGTGCGTGTGTGTGTAGGCTTACGTGTGTGCACGTAGGCGTGTGTATGTGTGTAAAGGCGTGCGCGCGTAGGCGACTGTGTATGCGCATGCGTGTGTAGGACATGGACGCCACCGCCCAGCAAAAGTGGATTCCGGGGGACAGTGCTCAGGACCAGCCGCGCCGCCGCCGGTGGACGGTGGTGCTGCAGGCCTGGTCCAAACTGAAAAAGGAACCGGAACATCAAGGACTGTCAAGTGAGAACAATAAGCAATCGTGATTGCTCAAAAATTAGTTTGAATTTTGACATCTTGAATTCAAATTATGTTTTTTGCAATCACGAGTGTGTGTATGTAGGCGTGTGTGTTTGTGTGTGGGGTATGTGTGTTTGTGTGTAGCCGGTATGTTTATGTGTGTGTAGGCATATGTGTTTGTGTCTGTGTGCAGGCATGAATGTGTGGGTAGTTGTGTGTATGTGTGTATGTTTTTGTGTGTGTGTATGTGTAGGTGTCTGTATGTATGCGTGTGTATGTGTATTGTATGTGTGTGTGTGTTTGTTTGTGTGTGTGTGCGTGTGCGTGTGTGTCTGTAGTTGTGTATGTATGCGCGTGTGTGTAGAACATGGATGCAACCTGGAGCCGGCTTTAGCTATGGGAGCAGCATCGTGAGGAGCCGGTCGACGTTGATGGTGCGGAGGGTGGCGGTGGGAAAATAAAATGATAGGACACCAAAAACAGTCAAGTGAAAACAATAAGCAATCGTGATTGCTCAAAAAAAAAGATGCTTTTAGCATCAAAACCTCTCAATCCATTTTTTAAAAATTTTACAGTAGAGACAAAAAACAACATGTCACACTCTGCCCTCTTAATTTTTTCAAACGATTTTTTTTCGCTTGAATAACATTTTGTGTACTACTTCATTTTTATTTCCTTTTTTAAAAATTTTGGAGTTGGAAAAAAACTTTTAAAAAATCATGTCGATTATACTCAACGCTTCATTTAAGGGTTTTAAGAGCAACCACGCATAAAAAGCATACTTGTAAGATAAAATGTTTATTAAATTTTGTTTAATCATTTCTAAGGAATATTACGTAAAAGTCAACCACATCCTAAAACAAAAATAATAAAATATAGCAATATTTATTTATTTCCTGCTTTCTGATGTTAGTTAAGAAGAAATAAAAGAAGTTTTAAGTGTAAATTGAGATTTCGGATGATGTGGTTTTTGTAGCTGTCATACAAATTGGTGTTTTTAAATCATTGGTGTCAGAAATCATATTTTTTTTTCAAATGGTACAATATTAGCCACTGTAATAGGTAATATATAAGTGGATCTAGAAAAATCTACGAATTCACATAAACGAAAAAACAGATATTAAAGGGAATTGAATTTTGTCTCACTGTTCCTCCAGTAAGTGAGGAACAGTGAGACACTCTTGCCTTTGGCGAGGTAAATTTCACGTTGTCTTGACACACAGTAGTGACACTAACCGCGTATTTGCTTTGGACTGATATGGAATGAATTAAATGATTCTGAATCAGTAAACTGACAGAAAATGTCATCTTGCGATGGTGCATTTGATAAGGATGGAATGCTTTCACTGCAGCTATTGTCTATCTCTTGTACAGCTGCTTCTTTCTTATCTGTTTCAGAATCTCCCCAAATAGCTTACATGACTTCCTTTTTTCTAAGCATGTTAAAATTTTGAAATGTGGATAAAACACGTAACATACAGTGGTGGACAAAATTATAGACTCAATTTTTTTTCCTTTGTTTCAATTATAACATGACTCAGTTTAAATTATTTTCATTGAAGTTAAGATGAATAGTTGAAGAAATAGTTCTAAAATTAGTACAACTTATCACCTAAATTAAAAAATTCATGAAATTAGAAAATTTGCAAATTTAATATTTTATCATTAAGTGAAACCTGGACAAAAGTATAAACTCAAAAGTAAAAAATCCAGGATTACGAGAAAGTTTCGTTCGAAAAAGTTAATTTAACGCCATAGAATGAATAAATGTTGCCATCAGTGATTGCTAAAAGTTTTGTTTTTGGAAATTAATGAGAAACACATAAATGCACCGCTGGACAAAATTATAAACTCATTTTTTTTTTCATTTTATCACTGAGTTAAAAAAAATGTTCCAGTAAAGATAATAATCACTAAAATAGTCCTAAATTCAGTATAACTCATAAACTTTATAGAATAATTAATTTCATTAAAAAATTCTCAACTTTTATATCTTAATAACACATGAAACCTGGACAAAAGTATCAACTCAAAACTAAGAAACTCTGAAGTTTGGTAGAGTTGTATTCAAATACTTAATCAGTTAATATCCAAAAATTAACCAATGCTGAATTACAAAATTACAAACTTACGATACTGCATAGACACAGTTTTAAGCTGATAAAATTTTAATTATTTTTGTTTTGAGTTTAATTAATTTACATTTGCAATTACTTTAGTAAAACAAAAGCAAAGATTTAGGAAAATGTAATTTTGATATTAACATGGATAAATTGAAAAAAAAAAAATTCAATATTTGAAACGTTTTAAAAATTAACACTGCATTAAATCTAGCCATTAGTGTAAACTACAAACTTTTAAAAACGAGTTGGGACCCCCGTTTTCTGAATTACCTCGAATATGCGGCTGGGCATGTAGATTTCACAAGAGTTTCCAACAGCTGCAGTGACATATGGTTGTATGCTGAAAGTATTGCCCTTTTTAATTCCCCTGTGGTTTGGTACTGGTGCCGATCATGATAAACTTTGCGAACCGTGGTCCCCCAAAGATTTTCAATCAGATTAAGATCCGGACTACGAGCTGGCCATTTGATTACTTTGATACCCCAGCGCTTGAACCATTCTTTTGTACTTTTCGCTGTGTGTACACTCGCGTTATCTTGCTAAAATGACCAGTTACCTCCAGGAATCAGATGAGCACAAGGTAAGAGATGATATTCCAGTATTAATTGGTAATCTTCAGCGTTCTATCTTCCATTAAGAAATGCCAATCCTGCTTTACCATGCTAAAAGAGTTATTTATCTTTACTGGAACAAAAATTGTTAAATTATGATTGAAAAAATGAAAAAAAAATGAGTTTATAATTTTGTCCAGCAGTGCATTTATATGTTTCTCATAATTTTCCAAAAACCAAACTTTTTGCAATCACTGATGGCAACATTTATTCATTCTATGGCGTTAAATTAACATTTTCGAACGAAACTTTCTCGTAATCCTGGATTTTTTAACTTTGAGTTTATATTTTTGTCCAGGTTTCACGTAATGATAAAATATTAAATTTGCAAATTTTCTGATTTTATGAACTTTTTAATTTAACTGATAAGATGTACTAATTTTAGAACTATTTCTTCAACTATTCATCTTTACTTCAATGAAAATAATTTAAACTGAGTCATGTTGTAATAGAAACAAAATAAAAAAAAATTGAGTCTATAATTTTGTCCACCACTGTATTACAATGAAATAGTTAAAAAAATAATTTATAACAGAATAAGCATGAAATGAAAATATTTATCTGATATGACATAGCTATAAAAGTCATAATTCCATTCAAGCATTCTTATTTTGATAGTGCAAATCCTTCAAACTTATTTTATTAGTATTTGCATCAACAGGCTAGTTGTTGTTGAATTTAATTCAATGTATTATTTCTGCACTTTTAATACAAAAGTGCCATGGGAGCAGTGAGCAACGAATTAATGGTGTCTCATTGGTCCCTAATTTCAAAATATAAACTCAGTAGCTGCCATTCTCAGAGAAGAAAATTAACAACATCATTATACTGGTAAAATGCACGCTAGTCAATAAACTAATGTAAGTATAATAGCACCGGTCTGTAAAGTTTATTTAACTGTTTAGAAACAGTGCAACAGACAATGGAGATATTTTACTTCAATGGGTTCATACTCTGACGGCACAGTTATATTTCTTACATGATGCTTGAAAGCAACCTTTTTTACTATAATATTGTTCACAGTATGTTGACTTGACTTTTCAAAAGTTTTATCTGGCTGGAAATATCCAAGCAGAAAATAAATTGTTGTTGTTTCACTATAGCCGCAGCCATATCAGTATCATATTGTGCAGCTTTTCCTATCAGATACATTCGTTTGTTTGAAAGTTTAAAAGTACCGAAAGTATATTCGGTATATTTTTATAACAATGTATTTTATCACGTAGACATTAGGTGGTGTTGTAGTGTATTTATCGTATTCTTTCAATGCTTTATACAAATCACTTATTTAGCTTTTTTTCAATTCTCTATGTTCTCTCTTTTTATAATACAGAATTAGATATAAAAATTCACCATTCTTGATTTTGTCAACTGCGTACTTTATTTGTATTTACTTACTATCAAAATGTGTGATTTGTCCTATAAATGTAATTATGGACCTTTTTCTTTCATATTCTGTGAAAACCCATTTTCCAGGGAGAAGTTCTTCTTTTAATTTTTGTTTTTTTCTTTTTTTGACGTTTTGAACATTTTTCTCGTATGCGGTTTTTCAGTTGTCTGGTTTATTAGAAGAGGAAGGAAGTACTACAACAAGATTTGAAGTTGATGATGTTAATTCTTGTAGTATTTCTTTTAATGCTGTTATTTTTAAATTTAAG
Organism: Uloborus diversus; assembly: GCF_026930045.1. Lineage (NCBI taxonomy): Eukaryota > Metazoa > Arthropoda > Arachnida > Araneae > Uloboridae > Uloborus > Uloborus diversus. The sequence continues at coordinate 17,505,610 of NC_072733.1, read as the reverse complement.
TAAAAAAGTTAATATAATAGTTTAAAAGTGGCATTGTAAAGTTTGCTTAGTTAAAAAAAATCTTGAGGAAAAAAGCCATGATAAGCCTTGAATAATCAACTAAGTCTATGACCCATTTTACTTCATCCTCAATAAAATAAGAAAATCCAGTATTTTCTTATCTGACTGCTTTCAGTAGATGTAATAAGCTTCTGTTATAAGGAAACAGATTTATTTTGCCCATTTATTTAATAAAATTTAGAAGATTTTTGGGACTTCTTTAACCGTGTGGTTTTCAGAACAATATCTGATGTTTACAAAATGTTATTTTTCTAGTGCCATATTCATGAGAAAAACGTTTTTTGAATTAAAAATTATTGGCAACAAAATACGAAAGATTTTTAAATTTTGGTTAAAAAAATCTATTTTAATTTTGTTTACATTCAATTAGCATGAAAAGAAAACGATTTCACATACCTCCAAAAAGTTTGCCGTCTAAAAAAAAAAAAAAAACCACCAGTTTGCACAATAACTGAAGCTGCATCCACACTACTTGAAATAATGTTTCTAACTGCTCTCTGCTATCTTATAGTAGTAAATGGCACCATATACGTACAGTCCTCGCCGCCAGTCTTCAGTACCCCCCTTAGCCACTAGGGAGGGGTGCCCATATTTACCCTTGTGCCCATTTTTACACCTTTTCCTCTATACTTTATAATAGTACATATATTTTATTATATTTACTAAAATATTCAGAATACACAATATTATTACCATTTTTCTGCCGTGGTTGTTATTTTCACTTTAGCTACGTAACAAAAACGACAGTAATAATAGTAATAATAATAATGATAATAATGATTTTACTATTGACTTATAATAACAAAAAACTATTTACTAAAAGAATCATAAATTACATTGCTACAATTTGCTATTACTGAAATCATGAGAGCGTGTTTGAGCTTTCCGAAAGTGCTATTTTTATCGATTATCTCCTCCCACTCGCCGTTTGCTAAACATGCAATTTTATGAAATTAACGAAGAAGCACAAAACTTTTATCCCTAATGCACTAATTAGCGCTGGTGAAGTCCAAGAATTTTTCAGTAATTTTGCTAATGTTCGTATACATAGCATATGCAGAACTTCGTTTTAATAATAACTCGCGGAAAAAACACGTTGACTGGATAAAATGTAAGAAAATTTTTTTAAACTTTGCAGTTTTCCTTCAAAAGGAAATGAATGCCGTTTACCTTTTTATGATCCTGTTTCAAACACAAAATATATAATCTCTAATTTTAGCGTTGCCACAATAGTGTGTCATCATCTTCATTTAGATTCAAAAGCATAAGTGCCTTTCCTGTTAAAAGGATTTTGGATGAGTACAGAAGTGTACATTTTTTGACTCTTACTAATTGAAAGAGTTTCTATGCATTTGTACTTCAAACAATTTTTATTTATGTTAATAGAATGTTGAAGTCTTCTCGTGCTTTGCTTTTGTACGTGCATTTGTAAGTGAAATTTTGGGACTCATGTGAAAAAAAAAAAAAATTAACTTCTCAAGATATTAGATCTTAATCAAACAATTTGAAGATTAACTATTACCTTGATCTTTCGGTAATAAACGATGCTGGGAGTAAATACTTGACTGTGTTTCCAACTCAGTGGCAGAAGTAAAAAAAAAAATTTTAAGGACATATTCAAAAACTTTATTAAGCCTTGTTTGACTTTTAACATTACTTACTATTATAACATGTTTCTGTAAGCAAGTTTTTTCAAATGAAAGTTACTGTGTACATTTCACTGATTGTCGAAATCTCTTTCTTTGTTCCGCCTTTTGTCGACATTGTTTAAAATCTTTATTTCTAAACAAAGTTGTGCACGATAATATAACCTCTTGCACATTAATAATAAACTCCATAACAAAGAAAAAAAAAATCGAGGCACCGAGCAAAATTATGATTAGTAACAAAAACGTCCTGAATAAATGAAGGTTACAGTACCTTGTTGAGCCACCTCTAGTATAAATACACGATAGAGGTGGAACAAGTGAGCTATGAGGCATACAAGACAAGTACGATGTCCTACGTCGTCTCGTGACACAGTAACCGTAAACATGTCTCTAATTCTGTCAAACTAGTAGGCTGTCCAACTTGCCATCCCAAGTGATCCCAGATATGTTCGATCTGGGACAAATCAGATTATCAAGCAGGCCAGTGACTGCGATAACTTGGTGAAGACAGACCTGCGGAACATTTGCTGTGCGTGACCGAGAGTTGTCCTGTTGAAAAATGGCTCCTGGGAACTCTGCCATGAGGACCGGTACATGTGACTGTAACGAACGTACTGCTCGACTGTCAAGCTGTTGAAAATTAATAAAAAGGTTGACCGTGTATTGTGCACGATAGTTTGCCATAACATAAGCGGTGGGAGCGGCGTGTCGAAGAATAGCAAAGGTACTATTGATGCGTTCACCCAGGGGCGTGCATAGGGGGGGGGGGAGAGAAGGGACACCTGTTGACCCGGGCCCGAGCCTGAAGGGGGCCCAATATTTTTAAAACCAGGGGTGAAATATAGTGGTAAAAATTTTGGAGGGAGCCCAGAAAAGTCATTTGTGACGGGCCCCAAAATTTCTATGCACGCCTCTGCGCTCACCTCGGGGTATCCAAACACGTACACGAGAGGCATAATTACCCAAACTGAATCTGAATTCGTTGCTGAAGACGATCGGGTTCCATTTGGTTGCAATCCATTCCCGTTGAGCGCGACACAACTCCGAACGGAGTCGACTTTGTGAAAGTCCTATATCCGTCTTTGTTTTCAACCGTATACCGCACATACAGGTTTGGAGATGTCATGGAATGCCATCCAGGGGCGGATACAGAAAAATCTTTTGTAGGGGGCACGGGAAATTGAATAGCCCCCCCCCCTTGATGTTTCATAAAAAAAATTTAATGACTTTATTTTTAAATGTTCGTGTTTCTTTAGGATTCCTTTAGGTCAATGAATCTACTTCTAAGTACATGAATATTATGCACTAATATACTTTTAATGTGGACCCCCCCCCCCCCAAAAAAAAAATCCACTACTGATGCCATCTTTTAAGATAATCTCTCATCCCAAATATTGATCCACTACATCACGAGACCATAGTGGCACGTTCGTGACATGCCTCTGTCACATGTTTAGGTCCTGATGGCATTGCTCCCAGGATACATTTTCAACAGGACAATGCTCGCACACAAACAGCAAGGGTGCCACATGACTTCCTTTACTAGATTGTATCTTTCTCTGACCAGCTCGATTCTCTGATTTGTCACACCGTTTAACGAAATGACGCAGGACATTGTATGAGACTTTCATGACACATAGCTCGCTCGTATCACCTTTTAGGGAACTAAATGTCATAAGCCCCCTCTTGGCGACTTTTGGATGTTGACGCCAAAAAAGCATCGCCAAGAATTGGAAATATGACATCGTTATTTCCTCAATATCACGTAATATATCCTTCCTGACGATGCTTTATTATACGCGAACAGTGATTTCTCATACAAGTACTAAAATTAGTCTTGTTTAACATAAAATAATTATAGTGCGCTTTAACACAACATACAACCATGGTAAGAATGATCGCGAATATACGCTTCAAAAATGCTCAAATTATAAACTTTTATTTTATTGCACAAAGTAACAATTTTATATATTATTAATATTTATATTTCTACAGCAGTTTAGTTCACAATAAGATACTATTAGAAATAAAAAACTTCTTAAGTACTGCAAAAAGGAAAATGTAAAAGATTTTCTCATATTCTACAAAGAAGAGAAAAGTGGTTCAAAGCGCAATATTTTAAGAGAAAAGCTAAGCAATATAAAAATATCAAAGTAAATTTCGCACAGAAATGCAACTAAAATATCAAAAACTATACCTCTATACTACATAAAAGAACACCACATTTTTATTTAAAAAATACCTAAGTTAGTCAATTTCTGCAGCAATTCAGTGCATAAAATGCACGCTCAAGGAAATTCAGACGTTCTAAAAGAATGCATTTATAAGCACAAAAAGTTTCTATCACATTCTGTAAAGAAAGAGACTAAAATTGGTTTAATTTGTGATATTTCACTACAAGCTGAATATTTCGCGTTTTTAATAACAATTAACTTCGAAATGAAAAGTGTAACCGCAGGATAACCCTTATTCAAAATTATATATTTGTTTACGGAAATGAAGAAAAAAAAAAAACAAGATGCGTTCTACCATTTAAAAGCAATATTTTATAAAATTATTAAGAAACTTATAGCTACCAACTTCGTAAGTATAAAGCGTGCAATCGAAAAAAAAATTTAGAACTTACTTTTGTATACCAGTATTAGTTGTTGACCAACTAATTAGTAACAAAATAAATATATAAGTAAATAATAATGACAACTTTATAAATTGATTTCATAAAATCAATAATTATGAATATTTACACCTTTTTTAAAATTTGTAATATTTGACATTAGTATTATTAGCTTGGAGTCCCAGGTGTTGTGTTCACTAATTGCGGGTCACTAATTGCATTAAGAATTTTTAATTGAATAATAATAATAATAATAAAACATTGTCATGAATTTACCTGAATGCTGATTCAATGGTTTGCAATAATTAAATTTAGTTTATCAATTATTTTAAAATATGTTTTCACGTGAAGAAAACAGTGATAAAACTACATACAGCAACTGCTAAAACAAAAAAGTTGTCACCACAGGAACACAAAATGACTCATTGATCTAAGTTTTACGAAGAGTTAGGATTGCTATTATTTAAGAATTTTTAAAGGTTTTTTACTTAAATTTATCTTAGCAAAATATACCATTTTCATATGTGCCGCTCTTTTTCCTGTATGAAAACTCACGAGTTTTTTCAAATTTGGTACTGATATTGCAATATTTTGTGGTTCAACAAAATATTGTAATATTTTTTTTTGTTATATTTGTTATATATATATTTTTTGCTGTCGTACATTTGTTTTTGTTATTAAATGGTAAATTTCTTGGTATTAAGATTCCAAATATCAATTGAGAACTACTGATGTTCAATGCAGTGTTTATCTCTTTAATATTAGACATGTTTTGATTTTATATGCTTAGGGTGAGCGGTGCTAAGTGAATGGGGCAAAGTGAAGTAGATTATTTCATTTATTTAGTTACTCATTTTTAAAATCATTTATATATTCATCCATTAATTTATTCATCCACATTCATTCACCTATTTTATTTTCTTTATTACATTTATTTATTTATTCTTTTATTGCATCCTTTTTTATTCATTTATCTCATCATTTATTTATTCTTTTAAAGAATAATGTTTTTAATCACCAATCAGAGAACTTTACGCTGGAAAAATTTCTTAAGCTTCTGTTAGGACAAAGTGATAATTTTTCACTTTGATTTGAAGGTACAAACTTACTGCCAAAAATGAAAAATAACATTGTATACTGGTTTTATTATGAAATACATACTCTTTACATACTGTAATTTTCACAATATATTTCCTGTTTTTTCATTGTAAAATATGTAATTTATTTTAATAATTTCACTTTGCTCCACATACCCCAAACTTTTGTCAATCTTACTGATCATATAAATGAATATTTCAAGATTTGTGTAATTTTTTATCAAATGCAGCTTCAAGACCATCATTTACTAAGGACCGTCCAAAATGTCTGGAAGTTTGATATCAGGAATTCTATTGATGATTATAAGTTTGACGATTGGAAGTAGACTAGCAGTGGATCAAGTGAACACGGTGGAATGTCACAGACGAGAATTCACGTTCCGAGCTGCGCAGACGGATGAAAACGGTCGGCAGTGTTGGGATCACGTGACAGCTACTGCTTGTTGGGGACGTTGCGATTCAGGAGAGGTAATATGAATTTTGTGGTTTCTAAAAATGTTATTTCTGAGTAGTTAACAGAAGAAACATGTACAACAAAGCTCGAAATCTGTAATTTGATTCAAACCCCGTTAACACGAACTCGCTTACCGCGAAATAAATGCCATTCCTCGTCAGAAAAAGCTACCAAATTAGTGTAAAATCAATCGCTTAACACGAAGAAGCTTGGGTGTACATCTTTGTACAAAGGTACTTTGGTTCCTATATTTTCTGAGACACAAAAACAAAAAAAAAAAAAAAATTCTGCTTACACAAAATCCGGTGAGCTGCTTACACAAACCCGTCGAGTTCGTGTTATCGAGGTTTGACTGTACTAAAATTATTTTTATCCTTTCTTTTTAGTTTGTTTCATTTAATCGCGAAAGGGAAAATAGAAATAATATAAATGGTAAATAGCTAGTTGTAGACAAGCTTAAGTTTTTTTAAACACGCTTTTATTAGCCCCATTTGTATGTTTGTGAGTAACTCTCCTTTGAACTAAGAGCTAGTAGCTTATTACTGTTAGGACATTCCCCCACTTTATGAGCGTTCGTGGCCGAGAAATCTAAAGCGCGGGTCTTCGCTTACGTCCACCGCCAGGAATCATGGGGCGTGCGTTCTAATCCCGTCTACACCGAAATTAAATTTATAAACTTACACCTCAATTTTCGCCCACTTTTTGTGATCGGATTCTTTTAAAATTTGCAATGCAACATCAGCCTCGATGACAATACAATATTCTATAATCAAATTAATTTATTAACGATAAGTTATTAGTTTATTCTAATTCACACGCTTTTATTAGCTTAACTTGTATGTTTGTGGGTCCAACTTTCTTTTGAGCAAATAGCCAGTGGCTTATTAGAAGTGGTTTCGCCTTAGACCGCTCGGCCACGAACGATCATAAAGTGGTGGAATGTACTAACAGTAATAAGTCACTAGCTCTTAGTCCAAAGTAGAGTTATTCACAAACATACAAGTGAAGCTAATTCGCAACGCCAATAAACTATAGGGTGCGCTGCAGCTACTGTCTGATGGCGGATGAAAAAGGTAAAACAAACAAATGTCGTAACTTATGACTTTTTTTGACGCTTAGTGAGTGACAGTAATTTTTCATCGTGTTTGTGGGAAGCTTTCTTTTCTATTCTTCTGAAATTACATTACACCACAAACTGTCCGAAGCCTGTAATTTACCCCAAAGAAAACACGTGTAATGGAATGTTTTACCTTTTTCTTTAGAATTGTTAAGCACCGCAAGGTAGCGTATTCGAGCGCTGGAGTTGCGAATAAAAGCGTGTTAAAAATGAGCTGTTTATTGAACACAAAAACCCGTTATGCATATGCATTTTAACAAACTGCATGTTGGACATTTTGGAAAATAGATTACTTTCTATGGTACGTTGCTATACGTAGTGTGTGAAAATTCTTTCGTTTTATTTATGTGGTTGTCTGGACTATTTTCAGATTGGTGATTGGAGATTCCCATTTAAAAGACCTTTCCACCCAGTCTGCGTTCACGAAAACCGAGAGCGACGTTTCACCACTCTTCGGAATTGTGACTCGGACGTGGATTTGAGCCTGGCAGAGTATGAATATTTTGAAGCAATATCATGTGCTTGTTTGATCTGCGATTCTTCAACCACCAGTTGCCAGGCCATCCTTACAGTTCCGCAACACCATGACAGAGAAGTGTTCTCGGCACCTGTAACCAAACCGGGTCGGATTCTACCAGTTGATCCTCTCAACTAATTAGGATGATTATCTAATTGGCCTATCTGTACATGATGTGACACGTTTTTCAATTTAAAACACATTTCAATTCAAATAGTGTAAAAGATTGTGAATAGGATGGAGATTTTGAAAATTCTTTTTGTTATTATTATTATTATTATTATTATTATTATTATTATTATTATTATTATTATTATTAATATTATTATTATTATTAATGTTCTTATTATTATTATTATTATTATTATTATTATTATTATTATTATTACTATTATTATTACTCTTATTGTTATTATCATTATTGTTTTTGTTTGTATTGTCATTACCAGCACTACTTTTTATCGGAAAAACAAGATTGCTTACTGTTTTCTTTGCACCACGAGTGGCTTGCTGCTTCTTTTTCGAAACCAGACGATTTTGAATATGTGACGTACTAAATTCATTGAACGTAAACTATTGAGAAAAAATATTTTCTTTGTAGGGTAATAAATATTATCATCTGTTTTTTAACATAAAAAGGCCTCGAGAGAATTTCTTTTCCTTTTTTTTTCTTCCCTCTTTATTTTTTTCAAATTTCTTTCGGGCTGGATATTCCTTCTATTAGTAACAATTCTTTACAATTTTTGGAGCATTAACTAACTTTAAAAGCTTATATAAGGTAATTATGAATGATTATGCTTTAAATGGTATCTAACCTTAGGATTTCTTAGTACTTAAAAACTGTTTAATGGAATTACATTAGAATGCGTTCCTTCTTTTCATTTTGTATTCTTAAACATAGATATTTCTTTTATATTTTCAAGTTTTTAGTTTAAAAATTTTTCAACTGTGTGTTGTATACAATATGACAATTATGAATATTTCGTATTGCATGAATAATTTATATGCCTCGGTGATTCCTTTATTCATTAAAGATGAGTTTTAAAGTGTTCCGATTTATTAGTGATCTTTACGTATGAAATTTGATGTGAATAAAAAATCTGAAATGATAGTCTGAAATTTTTACAAAACTGACACTCTTAGAAACATGCAGTTATCGACTACATCGCACAGAAGTTTGAAAGGATAAAAACGAAAGTTTCAAAAACAACCACAACAATGTTTAAAAACCTGGTTTCGATAATTGATTGCGAAAACTTGCGGACATTCAGAATTCATTTATTTATTTGCTTATTTATTTATTTATTTATTTTGTGTACAGCTCTTAACTTAGTTTAGCTTAAAAAAAAGAATAATTTGATGAACAAAAACTGTACCGAAAAGCTTTAGCCCATAAATGATTATATAAATGAAATATAAAATTTGTCAATCGAAATACAGTAAAATATTTGTAATAGAAATCATAAAACCCATTGTATTATTTGTTACTTTAACGCCTGAGAAAGGGCAAAATTGGTTAATATTGTAAATCTTTTCAATAAAAATGAAAAATATAATTTGTCTTATCGCAAGATTTCTAAACGTCTCTGTCAGTAAATGCCAAGAGTGTATGACTTATTTTTTGTAAGTATGTTTACTGTTAGTGTTTACATTTTCTCGTCAGTTATTTGCATAAACGACTTAATAATTCATTTTATTGATCACACCTGATTTTTTCGCTAAGAGTGAGTTTTTTTTTTAAATCTCACTTTAAACAAAGAAGCTTACATTTTCAAGTAGATGACGTTGAGCTGCATTTGAAATTTAATGAGCTGATGTGTGCATCACATGACTTCCTTTTACTCCAATTTAATGACATTTCCCCATTACTGGCAATTTTAATATGATTCAATAGTCTACTCTCTAAATATCACAAACAATGGCAAAATTGAAACAGATTTAAAAAAAAAAAAAAAAAAAAAAAAAAAAAAAAAAAAAAAAAAAACGCCAAGTTTTTCACCAAGTTGGCGACAAAACTTGGCGACCAAAAGACTGGCGATTTATCGCCAAGAGTCCACCAAATTATAACACCATTTAAGTTTACATCGAAATTAACAATGATTTCCCCCCAAAAAAGGGGCAAAAGACCCCTTTTAGAAACACCCAAATGCAACCAAAAGGAGAGGTGCACAACTAGACCCCACTAGGAGTCTACGTACCAAATTTCAACTTTCTAGGACATTCCATTCTTGAGTTATGCGACATACATACGCACATCCGCATATCCGCACATACATACATACGTACATACAGACGTCACGAGAAAATTCGTTGTAATTTACTCGGGAATCGTCATTATGGATATTTTGCGTGTCTATACGTTCTTAGGCTCTTATCCACGTGTGGTCGAGTGGGAAAAAAAATCAATATTCATTCGGGGGTGAGTAAAATAGAAATTAAGGTCGATTTTTGAGTGAATTTTTTTTCGCGAATACAATACTTCCTTTTTTGTAAAAGGAAGTAAAAAAGTCTCTTTATGTAAATCGAAATTGCTGTTGCGTTCCAAAACAAAATGAATTACTCATCAATAGAATTTTCAACACCATTTTGAAAGTGAATTTCTTAGATAAAAATTATCCAGCACTTATTTAAACATTGTTAATCATTTTTAGTTCTTAACTGAAGAAAAAAATACATAATAAAACAAAAATAAAATATTTAAAATAAATTTGTAAAAGTAATGCACAAAAATAAGCTTGTATTTCATTTCTTCTTATTTTACAAATTTTACTGTTAAAGTATAACTCACAATAGTAACAACAGATTATATTTTTCACCTTTGCTTGTACATTTTGTAAAGCAAGAGGCATTTGTTAAGTCTATCAAAATTGAGTAGTCACTTTCCCAGAATTATTTACTCTCCCCCTTTATATAGCGTTTTTCTTCTTTAACCATAAGTTAGGGTATAAAAAAGTTTTTTTTTTTTTTGTTAACATTAAATTGTTTTGTAACTTGTTAATTTGTAAACATTAAATCTTGTTAACATTGTTAATTTAAATTTTCATGAAATATTAATTGTCTAATGACTTTTAAATAAATATTCGCCAATTTAAAACCATAAAAGCACAAAAAGATAAAGGATAAAATTCTTATCTTTCAAAAGATTAAAAACGTTGAAAGTATAAATTGAAAATAATGTCTATTGAACTTTTTTCTTAAACGATTTTTACCCTTAATAGAAATTAACTAAGCTATACTTTCTATGTTTCACCGGAAAAATAAGAAAAAGGGGAAGAAATTTTGAAATGCAATGCTGGAAAATGTTCTTTATTGAAGAGAAAGTAACTCATTTTCTTGTGGTTTGTGTGGTTATTTTAGGAATCAAAAGACGTTTTTGTAATTCACATTTTTCCACTAAAAGTTTTTTTTTTTATAATTTTTAACGAAACGGTTTATGAAAGAAAAAAAAAAAAACTTGCATGCTTTAGTTTTCTCATAAGAATCTGCTAAATGTTTTGTGAAAAATGCAGTATGCATATTGTGAGAAAATTCCGAAACATCACATATTAAAGTCAGACAAAACAACGTAAGTAGAAGCACAAATTTGTAAATTACAGCAGACACGTGTTTCGGCGTTACAGGGAACGCCTTTTTCAATGCAAAAAATAATGAGCTTATGGATGAAAAGACATCCGACAAAAGCCAAGAGCAGATAAGCATGCAGCTTAAAAGATAAAAACAGCGGATTAGCCAAACACCAATGACAAAGTTATAAACCGATCAGGAACCAATAGGAATGCAAGCAAAGGGCAGGAGCTTTCTCTTAGGTACGAACCCAGAAAGAAAGAATTCAATTGGACAAAGATTAAGCCGAAGCTTAAACAAAAAGAAAAGAAATTGTCAGTAACCGTGAACCGCAAGAAAGGAAAAGCAGAATGGAAAACCAAGAAATAAAATAAACCGAAACAAAAAATATTCAAAAAAGGAAAAATAAAGATAAATAGAAGAAAATTGAGGGGGGGGGTGTCAATCAAGACAAAAAGGTAAAAATAAACAAAGGAAGATAGATAAAAATGAATGGGGAAAAAAAGGGGGGAATGGGGAAAGGACAGTATTAAAGATATGGGAGCCAAATGTTAGAAAAATATGGAACTGCACTAAGATCGTTAACTAAGTTAGAACTGTTCCTCAAAATATGAAAGGATTCCCAAAAGTCAAGATCTGATGAATTGGGGCATTTTTGGATAATCTGAAAAGAGTTAAAATCAAAAGAGTGATTCGAATCCCAACAATGTTGAGCAATACTAGACTTATTTAATTGTTGTTTTTTCACATAATTTTGATGCTCTTTCAAGCGAATTTTTAAAGCACGCCGAGTCTGTCCAATATAGGCAAGTTTACAACTACAATTAATTCTATAAATTCCACAACAATTAAGAGGGTGAATAGGATCTTTAAGAGAAGAGAATGAAAGTTTATTAATAGGAGAGAACACCACCTGGAATTGGAAACGTTTTAGAATCTTAGCAACCTGATACCTTACAGATGGAAAGAATGGCAAAACAACCAAATTCTTTCTGATGAAGGTTCGGTTAAGAACATTAGTTTGGGATTTATTTGAAAGTTTTTTATAAATGGAATCAATCAAAGTTGGCGGATAGTCTCTATCAATTGCCACAGCTTTAAGATAATTAAGTTCCACTTTAAGAAGTTCCGACGAAGAACAAATATTAATTGCGCGATAAACAAAAGAATTGAAAGCAGAATATTTTTGATTTGGAGGATGAGACGATAGTCTATGAGGAGGTAAAGAAACAGCAAAAGGTTTGCGATAAACAGTAGTTTCAAAACCAATTTCAGTACGAGAAACAAGTACATCAAGAAATGAAATGCAATTATTCCATTCTTTCTCACAAGAAAACTGAATATGAGGATCAATGGAGTTTAAAATAGATAAAACCTCATCACTCTCAAACTGATTCTGGTTCATTAGAACAAAACAATCATCAACATACCGAACATAAAATTGAAACTGCAGTTTTTGGAACAGCTTAACCTCAAAATAATGCATGTAAATATCACTAAGAATGGGGCTAAGTGGGTTACCCATAGCCAGACCATCTAACATAATATAAAATTTCCCATTAAAAACAAAAGAACATTGCTTAAGACAAGTACGGGTAAGGAAAATTAAATCCTCAATTTCCGTATTGGTGAAATGAAATTCAGAAAGTCTTCTACGAAGGCATAACAATGAACCCTCGACGGGAACGTTCGTAAATAAAGAGTTAACATCAAAAGAAGCCATAAAAGAATTATTTGGAACGAAACTATGAATTTTTTTAGCAAACTCAACAGAATTTTTAATAGTAAATAAGTTGTGACTCCTAAGGGGAGAAAACACAGAGACTAAATATTTTGCAAGTTTATACGAAGCCGTACCAATATTGGAAACAATCGGCCTGAAAGCTGGTATTCCTTTCAGGCCGATTCTAAAGCGCGGGTCTTCGCTTACGTTCACCGCCGGGAATCATGGGGTGTGCGTTCTAATCCCGTCTACACCGAAATTAAATTTACAAACTTACAACTCAACTTTCGCCCACTTTTTGTGATCGGATTCTTTTAAAATTTGCAATGCAACATCAGCCTCGATGACAATACAATATTCTATAATCAAATTAATTTATTAACGATAAGTTATTAGTTTATTCTAATTCACACGATTTTATTAACTTAACTTGTATGTTTGTGGGTCCAACTTTCTTTTGAGCAAATAGCCAGTGGCTTATTAGAAGTGGTTTCGCCTTAGACCGCTCGGCTACGAACGATCATAAAGTGGTGGAATGTACTAACAGTAATAAGTCACTAGCTCTTAGTCCAAAGTAGAGTTATTCACAAACATACAAGTGAAGCTAATTCGCAACGCCAATAAACTATAGGGTGCGCTGCAGCTACTGTCTGATGGCAGATGAAAAAGGTAAAACAAACAAATGTCGTAACTTATGACTTTTTTTGACGCTTAGTGAGTGACAGTAATTTTTCATCGTGATTGTGGGAAGCTTTCTTTTCTATTCTTCTGAAATTACATTACACCACAAACTGTCCGAAGCCTGTAATTTACCCCAAAGAAAACACGTGTAATGGAATGTTTTACCTTTTTCTTTAGAATTGTTAAGCACCGCAAGGTAGCGTATTCGAGCGCTGGAGTTGCGAATAAAAGCGTGTTAAAAATGAGCTGTTTATTGAACACAAAAACCCGTTATGCATATGCATTTTAACAAACTGCATGTTGGACATTTTGGAAAATAGATTACTTTCTATGGTACGTTGCTATACGTAGTGTGTGAAAATTCTTTCGTTTTATTTATGTGGTTGTCTGGACTATTTTCAGATTGGTGATTGGAGATTCCCATTTAAAAGACCTTTCCACCCAGTCTGCGTTCACGAAAACCGAGAGCGACGTTTCACCACTCTTCGGAATTGTGACTCGGACGTGGATTTGAGCCTGGCAGAGTATGAATATTTTGAAGCAATATCATGTGCTTGTTTGATCTGCGATTCTTCAACCACCAGTTGCCAGGCCATCCTTACAGTTCCGCAACACCATGACAGAGAAGTGTTCTCGGCACCAGTAACCAAACCGGGTCGGATTCTACCAGTTGATCCTCTCAACTAATTAGGATGATTATCTAATTGGCCTATCTGTACATGATGTGACACGTTTTTCAATTTAAAACACATTTCAATTCAAATAGTGTAAAAGATTGTGAATAGGATGGAGATTTTGAAAATTCTTTTTGTTATTATTATTATTATTATTATTATTATTATTATTATTATTATTATTATTATTATTATTATTATTATTATTATTATTATTATTATTAATGTTCTTATTATTATTATTATTATTACTATTATTATTACTCTTATTGTTATTACCATTATTGTTTTTGTTTGTATTGTCATTACCAGCACTACTTTTTATTGGAAAAACAAGATTGCTTACTGTTTTCTTTGCACCACGAGTGGCTTGCTGCTTCTTTTTCGAAACCAGACGATTTTGAATATGTGACGTACTAAATTCATTGAACTTAAACTATTGAGAAAAAATATTTTCTTTGTAGGGTAATAAATATTATCGTCTGTTTTTTAACATAAAAAGGCCTCGAGAGAATTTCTTTTCCTTTTTTTTTCTTCCCTCTTTATTTTTTTCAAATTTCTTTCGGGCTGGATATTCCTTCTATTAGTTACAATTCTTTACAATTTTTGGAGCATTAACTAACTTTAAAAGCTTATATAAGGTAATTATGAATGATTATGCTTTAAATGGTATCTAACCTTAGGATTTCTTAGTACTTAAAAACAGTTTAATGGAATTACATTAGAATGCGTTCCTTCTTTTCATTTTGTATTCTTAAACATAGATATTTCTTTTATATTTTCAAGTTTTTAGTTTAAAAATTTTTCAACTGTGTGTTGTATACAATATGACAATTATGAATATTTCGTATTGCATGAATAATTTATATGCCTCGGTGATTCGTTTATTCATTAAAGATGAGTTTTAAAGTGTTCCGATTTATTAGTGATCTTTACGTATGAAATTTGATGTGAATAAAAAATCTGAAATGATAGTCTGAAATTTTTACAAAACTGATACTCTTAGAAACATGCAGTTATCGACTACATCGCACAGAAGTTTGAAAGGATAAAAACGAAAGTTTCGAAAACAACCACAACAATGTTTAAAAACCTGGTTTCGATAATTGATTGCAAAAACTTGCGGACATTCAGAATTCAATTATTTATTTGCTTATTTATTTATTTATTTATTTTGTGTACAGCTCTTAACTTAGTTTAGCTTAAAAAAAAAAGAATAATTTGATGAACAAAAACTGTACCGAAAAGCTTTAGCCCATAAATGATTATATAAATGAAATATAAAATTTGTCAATCGAAATACAGTAAAATATTTGTAATAGAAATCATAAAACCCATTGTATTATTTGTTACTTTAACGCCTGAGAAAGGGCAAAATTGGTTAATATTGTAAATCTTTTCAATAAAAATGAAAAATATAATTTGTCTTATCGCAAGATTTCTAAACGTCTCTGTCAGTAAATGCCAAGAGTGTATGACTTATTTTTTGTAAGTATGTTTACTGTTAGTGTTTACATTTTCTCGTCAGTTATTTGCATAAACGACTTAATAATTCATTTTATTGATCACACCTGATTTTTTCGCTAAGAGTGAGTTTTTTTTTTTAAATCTCACTTTAAACAAAGAAGCTTACATTTTCAAGTAGATGACGTTGAGCTGCATTTGAAATTTAACGAGCTGATGTGTGCATCACATGACTTCCTTTTACTCCAATTTAATGACATTTCCCCATTACTGGCAATTTTAATATGATTCAATAGTCTACTCTCTAAATATCACAAACAATGGCAAAATTGAAACAGATATAAAAAAAAAAAAAAAAAAAAAAATCGCCAAGTTTTTCACCAAGTTGGCGACAAAACTTGGCGACCAAAAGACTGGCGATATATCGCCAAGAGTCCACCAAATTATAACACCATTTAAGTTTACATCGAAATTAACAATGATTTCCCCCCAAAAAAGGGGCAAAAGACCCCTTTTAGAAACATTTAGAAACACCCAAATGCAACCAAAAGGAGAGGTGCACAACTAGACCCCACTAGGAGTCTACGTACCAAATTTCAACTTTCTAGGACATTCCATTCTTGAGTTATGCGACATACATACGCACATCCGCACATACATACACTGTAAAAAAATTCCGAAACGTTACTGGTTATTTCCGTGGAACGTCTCAGGATTTCACACGTTTTCACCTATTTCCCCGTAAAAACAAGTATCTTCACAAAAAAGTTTCCTGAATCGCTACAAATTGCACGCTTGCAGACTTTTCACTGTTGTGGAAAATATTTTTAGCAACCAGTTTAATGATTGAATGAGCGTGTTTATTAAGTGTATCGGCCTAAGGTTGCTTACGGCTTGTCCAGGTTGACTAAGCTCCTAATGAGGGCAAAAAAGTCAATGGATAGCTACAGCTTTGCAAGGCAGGAATTGCAGGCAAGAGATATGGTTGGTTCCTTCTTGCATAGCTTTGGCCGTGGTCACTCTGACTTTTATGGAGCCTTCTTGGAAGGTTCTAATCAATAACACAAAACCTACTTAATTTTTCTGGAAGGTTCTAGAGACATGGCTGGCGTTGACAGGGGAGATTTCGCACTTCTTCAGAAAGTTTCAAGGTTAATTTCAGAAGGGTTACTAACTTTTAGCGGAAAACGTTCCTGGTTTTTCCACGATAAGTTACTGGAAGAAATTGGGCACATCAGCTGCCAATTATTTTCCAGAAATGTTTCTGAATCGTTTTTACAGTGTACGTACATACAGACGTCACGAGAAAATTCGTTGTAATTTACTCGGGAATCGTCATTATGGATATTTCGCGTGTCTATACGTTCTTAGGCTCTTATCCACGTGTGGTCGAGTGGGAAAAAAAATCAATATTCATTCGGGGGTGAGTAAAATAGAAATTAAGGTCGATTTTTGAGTGAATTTTTTTTCGCGAATACAATACTTCCTTTTTTGTAAAAGGAAGTAAAAAAGTCTGTTTATGTAAATCGAAATTGCTGTTGCGTTCCAAAACAAAATGAATTACTCATCAATAGAATTTTCAACACCATTTTGAAAGTGAATTTCTTAGATAAAAATTATCCAGCACTTATTTAAACATTGTTAATCATTTTTAGTTCTTAACTGAAGAAAAAAAACATAATAAAACAAAAATAAAATATTTAAAATAAATTTGTAAAAGTAATGCACAAAAATAAGTTTGTATTTCATTTCTTCTTATTTTACAAATTTTACTGTTAAAGTATAACTCACAATAGTAACAACAGATTATATTTTTCACCTTTGCTTGTACATTTTGTAAAGCAAGAGGCATTTGTTAAGTCTATCAAAATTGAGTAGTCACTTTCCCAGAATTATTTACTCTCCCCCTTTATATAGCGTTTTTCTTCTTTAACCATAAGTTAGGGTATAAAAAAGTTTTTTTTTTTTTGTTAACATTAAATTGTTTTGTTACTTGTTAATTTGTAAACATTAAATCTTGTTAACATTGTTAATTTAAATTTTCATGAAATATTAATTGTCTAATGAGTTTTAAATAAATATTCGCCAATTTAAAATCATAAAAGCACAAAAAGATAAAGGATAAAATTCTTATCTTTCAAAAGATTAAAAACGTTGAAAATATAAATTGAAAATAATGTCTACTGAACTTTTTTCTTAAACGATTTTTACCCTTAATAGAAATTAACTAAGCTATACTTTCTATGTTTCACCGGAAAAATAAGAAAAAGGGGAAGAAATTTTGAAATGCAATGCTGGAAAATGTTCTTTATTGAAGAGAAAGTAACTCATTTTCTTGTGGTTTGTGTGGTTATTTTAGGAATCAAAAGACGTTTTTGTAATTCACGTTTTTCCACTAAAAGTTTTTTTTTTATAATTTTTAACGAAACGGTTTATGAAAGAAAAAAAAAAAAACTTGCATGCTTTAGTTTTCTCATAAGAATCTGCTAAATGTTTTGTGAAAAATGCAGTATGCATATTGTGAGAAAATTCCGAAACATCACATATTATTTTTCGGGAAACGTTCCCAGATTTCAGGGGTTTCCAGCAGTCTGCTGGGAAAGACAAATCACGAAAACGTTTCCTGAATCGCTTCAAGTTTCAAAATGCAGACTTCTTTCTGTTGTAAAATGTTTTTTAAGCTACCAGTGCCAAAATATACTCAGCTTATTTACAAGGCTTTCGCCTTCAATTCAGTCACGGCCTTTGCAGATTGACTGAGCTTCAAACGAACGTGAAATTCAGTCTCTGAATATTGTAGCCTTTCAGGCAGTGCAGGCAAATAAGCTGTTCGACATTCGTAATTCTGCCTTAGCTACCGCCATATTTGCTTTAGAAACTTTCCTCATAAATCAGGAAGGTGTCAAGCTATTATTTTTATAAACCAACTTAAGTTTTTTCTGAAGGTTCCCGTTTATTCCAGAAACGTAACTGGATTTTATTGGGAAGGTTTCTGAATTTTTCAGAAAGGTTCCTGGTCAGAGTTTTAAGATTGTTACTGACTTTTATGGCTAAACCTTCCCGTTTTTTTCAAGATATGGTACTGACAGAAATTAGCTACGCTAGCTGCCCTTTATTTTCCAGAAACGTTCCCTTTTTACTTTCTTTTACAAAAAAGGAAGTATTGTATTCGCGAAAAAATTATCACTCAAAAATCGGCCTTAATTTCCATTTTGTTCACCCCCGAATGAATGTTTAGTTTATTTTTCAACCCGACCACACGTGGATATATACCTAGGAACGTACAGACACCGGAAATATCCATTTTGACGATCCCCGAGTTAATTACAACGAGTTTTCTCGTGAGTCTGTATGTACGTATGTATGTGCGTATGTGTGTATGTATGCCAAATAACTCAAGAACGGAATATCCTAGAAAGTTGAAATTTGGTACTTAGACTCCTAGTGGGATCTAGTTGTGCTCCTCCCGTTTTGGTTGCATTCGGATGCTCCAAAGAGGGTCTTTTGCCCCTCTTTGGGGGGAAATCATTGTTAATTTCGATGTAAAGTCAAGTGGTGTTATAATTTCGCGGGCACTTGGCGATGTATCCCCAGTCCTTTGATCGCCAAGATTTGTCGCCAGCTTACCGACAAATTTGGCGATTTTTAAATTTTTTTTTTAAAAATCTGGTTTCAATTTGGCCACTGTTGGTGATATTTAGAGAGTAAACTATTGAATCACATTAAAACTGCCAATAATGAGAAAATGACATTAAATTGGAGTAAAAGGAAGTCATGTGATGCACACATCAGCTCGTTTTTTTTTTTTTTTTTGCAGTGAACATTTTGTAATAGAATTGGGCAATGTTGAAACTTTTTCAATCGGTTTATCACTCATAAGACTTCTCGTTATAGTTATGTCCTCTAATAAAATGTTTATGTTTACCGTCTAATATACAATATAAAAACGATTAAGAAACGTTCCTGGAAAATAATGGCAGCTGATGTGCCCAGTTTTTGCCAGTAACATATCTTGCAAAAATCAGGAACGTTTTCTGCTAAATATCAGTATCCTTCCTGAAATTATGCTTAAATGTTTCTGAAGAAAATGGAGATCTCACCAGTTAAAGCTAGTGCACATGTAGAGCCTTCAAGGAAATTCGGTAGGTTTGCTGCAACTGATACGAACCTTCTAGAGATATTCAGAAAGCTTCAGAAGCTTCAATGCAACCATGGACAAAGCGCTAAGGCAGAATTACAAGTAAGAATCAAACACTCCTTTGCCTGCAATTCTTGTCTTGCAAAGCTGCTGCTATCCAGAGACATATTCGCTATCATTGGTAGCTTAGTCAATTTGCAAGGCCATAATCGAACTAAAAACAATTCAGTTATTAAATACACTCAGTTAATCTTTAAACTGGTAGCTAAAAATATTTTTCACACCAGTGAGGAGTCTGCATCCATGCAACTTGAAGCAATTCAGGAAACCTTTTTGCAAAGATACTTGATTTTACGAGGAAATAGGTGAAAACCCGTAAAATCCCGCAACGTTACACGGAAATAATAAGTAATGTTTCGGAATTTTTTTACAGTGCAGCAATAAAAACAAACACATCGTTCTATTTTATTGTGCTCTACATTTAATTTGAGGAATTAATGATGAGTGCTTAAATAGTGTTAATATATCATGGAAGTGAGTTTTTTCCCTTACTGTACAATTCGTGTGTTTAATGTTTTATCAACCACTGACACATCCTTAGTTTCAAACTCTGAACGTTTTGCTTTATGAACAATACACCCCTACTAGTATACTAGCATAAATTGATAGGGAAATAAAAAAAGTATCATATTCTCTGTGTTACATATTTAACTTACTACACAATAGTTTTCAACAAAAAGTGGGATTGAAATTAAGATTTTAATGTGAACGATCTGAAATCAAAACTTTATCAAAATAAGAAATCTCTCTATTTCATTTTTATTACTGTCTTCTCCAAATTTAAATACATATTAAGAGTGACAAAAATTAAAAATAAGATGATAAAGGATCAAGGTGTAAAGCAACCTGAGTTAACTAAAATGGAATGTGGAAAGAAGTATAAAAGAAAAAAAAAATTACAAAATAAATAAATGAGTAAATAAATAAATAAACAAATTAAAAAAAATCACCCCTATTCTATCAAAAAAAAAAAAAAATAAAACAGCCTAAATAAGTAAAGGACGAAGAATTTATCTCGTGATGTGAGATTGAAAGAGAAAATGCAACTCGAAGGCTCGAAGTTCGATATGGAAAATTAATTTCAGCTCAGTTTCACGCCAAATCGCCAAATTATTAGTCTAGGCTCTTCATTTCAAATTTTTCCAGGAGGAGGGTGCAAATGGGTTATAGTCAGTGCACATTATATCAAAAGTGTGAGTAGTAGCTTGAGTGGATTTCTGACCCTACTCGAATATCAAATGTAATATCGCATATAAAATGAAGAGAAAATAAAATAGAAAGCACAAATAATATCCTACTCAATTTCATTAAAAGAGTAAAATTAAATGCATGCGCGTATGATTTTTCTAAATTCTAAGCCGAAGATCATTTAAAGCCTGGAAGATGCCTTTCCCTATACGACTTGGAAATAGTGAAAGACAAAAGCAAATTTTCTTCCTCGAACATGTAGTGGTTTATGAGGTTAAAGAGATGATCGCAGGTGCAGGCAGCAGGTCTTTGGCTGAACTGTGGACGATGCTTGAAACGAACGAGGTTTCAGCGATGTTTGGCGGTTTTGAAATACTTAAAAATGGTTGATATTCTGCAGAATCTGGCATAAATATAGATTCCATAATAGGTTCTGAATATTTTCTGTAATTTTTTTAAGGAAAATTACAATTTGATCTTAAACAAAAAATTGGTCTGATTTTTATATTTGTTTCTCCAATATTCATTGCACCATTCTAAAACTTTATACGATTATTAAATATGACATAAATAGAACATTTTGACTACTTATTTGTTGACAAAGTAATTTTCTATCTTTTTAAATAAAAAAAGCCATATTTTTAGAAAAAAAAAAAAAAAAAACTGCCATTTCCTTAACACTTCCAGTGCATTCACTTTTTCATAATTTAAAAATTTTTTTAAGTCGATCTCTTCGTTAGATACCTGAGAGTGATATGACCCTCCAATTTGGAAATAATTAACGAAAAACAGGTTTTATGAGTAAATGTTTGAAAACTTCCCCACGAAAAAAGTGCTTTTTTTCCTAAGTTTAATTGATCATTAATTTAAAACCACATATTGCATGTACATTAAATTTTCGAGGTTTATATCACAGTAATATGCCCAATTACTATGCCACCGGTGAGATTTACCCCAATTATAGATCGTTATCACCTATGCTAATAATAGATATTGAGCCTAAGTAAGGCAATATGGGATTGAGTCACAAGCAACTTGTATGTTGTGAAACATAAATTAGTTTAGGAAACCGTTTATATATAAATAGTTATAATTAGGTTAGCATACAAATGAATCCCAGAAGGAACAAGGACAAATTTTTAGTGCCAATCGTTTAAAGTTTAAGGTGTAATTATATATATATATATATATATATATTTTTGTTTGGAGCATTTTTATGAAAAAATAAGGTGAAGTTTCGGGATGGTATAACTTCGTACTATTTCTAAAATACATTTACACTAAAAAGAATAAAATGTAATAATTTCGAAAAGAAAGAAAAAAGATAGACTCCAAAATTGCTATAAAAAGGGAAAAGTAATTTTATTCTTTAAACACCAACAATAATACTTTTAAACGTAATTTTTAAAGTTGGCGCTAAAATTATAGATAAAATCATTGGCAGCCATAATTCAACTGCAACTATAAATTTAACCGGGCAGCCCAGTTTCTTGGACACCACTCGCATACATTATGCATTGATAACAGCATATTTGAGTAATTGGCATAAATGTCTCGCTCCTAACTTAGGACGATTTGCTTAAAAACTATGAACAAAGTATGGTTACTCATGATTTTACTTTTGTTTTTGCGCCAACTTCAAAAATTACGTTTAAAAGTATGATCGATGGTATTCAAAGAATAAAATTATTTTTCACTTTTTAAAGTTATTTTGAAGTCGGTTCTATTTGTTTTCAAAATTATTTTATGAAATGTGTTGACGAACCATCTGTTCTGTAGACTCGTATGTTGGCGAACGAGGTCTAGTATCCAGAACACATTCGGTAGACTTTTGAAATATTTTCCTTCTGACGGAGCATATTCCGAACCTGTTATAGTGCACATTCACATATTGGGATCACGTTTCTTAAACAAAGTGTTCCAAAGTGTGCAGATCTATTCTCAAGACATTTCTGACTTTTTTTAAATACCGACCTTTACTCAAATATTTCAACATGCCCCGCTCTCCCCTACATGACATATATAAAGAAAATAATAAACTTTCTCGCAGTGAATTACTTTGCACTTATTGCCCCAGTCTAGATCGCAGTTCATTGCTTCTTTTTAACAATGCAAACGGAACTTTGCTATTTAACTAAGTGTGTAAATAATAAACCGGTTTGAATTCAGTTTTGAAGTAATTTTTGAAAAACAACCGAGATTTGAGTTTTTGTTTATTTTTGTCGATAAAGGTGACATTTCAAAGGTGACATCAAAAAAAAAAAAAAAGAAAAAAAAAGCTGAATTACTTGTTGGTTGAGATAGAAAAAGTGGTGGCTTACCCTTTAGAGTTAATCTATAAAGATTGCTAAACATCAGTAAGTTTTCTGCGCCGAAAAGGAGACTAAGTAGTTGCACGTTATTCGGGGCAGGATTATCAAGAAGACAATAGCAAAGAATATAAATAATAGGAGTAGAAGCTCCATTCCGCGACCAGTTTTTAAGCTCCACCGAGAAAAAAAAAACATAATTACGGAAACGTGATTTTACACAAAAGCCGACATTTAGGAACAAATGACATACATTCGTCGCCAATGTTGAACTGGCTTGGCGAGTGGTTGCCATTTCCTCCGACTACTAATTCGAAGAAAAACGGGAGTCGGGGAATGAGACACGACCCCTCTGGAGATTCTAAAGTCTTTTGTATCTGAAGATTTGAAGAGTTCCAGATGTTCAATCTTTGCCTTATCTTTTACTTATGTACTGTAGTTGATTTCATTCGCTACTGTTGAAAAACCGCAACTGATGTATCTACTAATCTTTATATATTAACAGGCAAACCGTTTTCTTTCGGTACCGATTTCTCCTCTGTTTGTGAACCGATTTCCTTCATTCTTTTTTTTATTCAGAAGTTCTTGCCGAGTTTTAGTGTCATAAATAAAAAATTTTGAAATTGAACGCTAATTAACGGAGATATTAATTAAAAACGCATTTTCGCCCTAAATGGCCCTTTCTACGCGAACGGATGGTCCATTTTTTTCGAATTTGATATGGTTGGAAAGAGATCTTGAAAAAATACTCCTAACGAAGAAATTGTCAGGGGGCACTAAGTCCAATAACATAAATCCACTAGAAAAAAAGTTATAAACGTTTTTTAGTTAGCGAAACTCAAAAATTTTAATTTTATCTCTTTTCTACTGTTGAAATTCATTGTTGGAAGCGTGAAACATTAAGTTTTAATTCATTTTTAAGCCGCTTTTCCTACACGAAAAATGCATTTAAATGCTTCGAGCTTGGTTTGGTTGGAAAGCTCGCGAAAAATACTTTGAAACACGTTCTACCCTGTTTTACCGCGCGAAAATGGAAACCCGCTAAGATGACTAGAAAAGGAGCTAGAAGCAATTAAAAGTTAGTGAAAATTCATTTTTATTTGCTTTTTCACGCGACATAGGTAGCGTGAAGAAATTAAATACTTGGATTTGTTTTCATTATTGAGGCTTTTTGGGTAACTACGGGGATTTAAAATATTTTCATTTTGATTATGTTTCGCGATTTTAATATTTAACTGAATCATTTTCCGGAGTGAGGGAGGACTTTCAGTTTCAATAAAATCACCTTCTGAAAAAAAAAAAAAAAACACACGCACACAGCTCCCAATAATACCTGCATTTTCTATCATTATAAACAGATCTCAAGGTTATCTTTTGATAAAATTGACGCATTATTACGACTTCCAGTGCTTTTGCATGGGCAATTATATGTTGCCGCGAGTAGAATTCGTTCATTTGACTGTTGAAAATTTTATATTTCCAACGGCGACGGTCATGTCTACTTTTACAAAGAAAATTGTTTGTACAAATCGACCTCTTGAAAGTTTGCCACCAACAAAAGGTGGCTTTCAGCAACAAGTATTGCGTAGTGCTTTCCAGGCTGGACACATTTGGGGACAAGCTCACAAACGTATCATGCACCATCTACAAGTGAATGGATGACAAATCTTGGCAGCTAAAATGGTCGGAGTTACCGGAAATTTCTGATTCATGCCCTGAGCTCATTAAGTGCACCTGCAAAATCTGCAACAACAAGTGAAGAAGTTTTGGTCCGTCCTGCACACCATTACGCAAAAATTAATGCATAGAATGAAGCAGTGTTTAACTAATGACATAGTAACAAATATTTTTGCGCGTATTTGCATTTAATATTTTTCCGAATTTTATATTGATATTTTGAAAAGCACGTAATCTCTTTTGTAACTAATATAATTATATTTGAAAAAAAAATGCACCAAAATGAACATTTAGCTCATTTTCAACAAATAAATAGAAATCTGTGACCTGAAAAAAAACTATAATTCGATATAAAAACCTCTTTTGTACGACATAAACTCTAATATGGGTAGTCATTTTGAAAAACACAGCCAACTTGGATTTAAACGGTTTTTGAAAGTGCTTCTGTGTCTTAAATTCATTTTATAGTCATAAACAACATTCCTATCAAGTGGCACCTTCTTGTCATAAGTTGCACTTTTCCATTGATTTTTGTCGTTTAGCTCCTCAGCTATTATTCAAGCACGCTTTTCCCCAAACTTGTCTCCCCAACCTGCCCTACATGTTCGACCTCCATCCCCATTTGGCACAAAATGTCATTCTTCACCACACCTCTTCCCTTTGTCCCACGTGACACTATATGTAACAAATATTTTGCTATAAAAGGGTTTTTATTCCAACCAAAACGAGTGATGTTGCACCTCCTTTTACTCCCTCCCCAAATCAAAAACTGTCGCAACTTCACGAACACCCCCCCCTCAAAGCTTGACATCGTTTATGAAAAGCCCTTAAATTAAAGGCTAGCTGTAAAACACTAGTTTATGGAACATAAACATTTTTAGTCAAAGTCTTACACGAGATAATATCAAATAATTTCTTGAAACCAAACAATACAAAAACCATTCCAAAAATTTATGACTTTTGCAAGATATAACATTTTAAATTCGTATACCTCCCTTCATCAATAAAGGCAAACATATTGTCACATATTTTTGACCAGTGGTAGGAAGTAGAGCGCTACAAGTAGCGACGCTACTGCAGTAGCTACATTTTTTAATAGTTTGTAGTGTAGCTCACTGCTTAAAAAAAAGTAGAGTAGCGAGTAGTTCGATAGAAAAAAAACAGTAGTTTGTAGCGATTTCGGGAAACTAATTTAAATTAAGTTAAAAAAAAAACATTTTATCCGTAGCGTAAAAAAGGGGATGGTGTTCAGATCCAGACGCCCAGCTTGAATTTCAAAATTAATTAATTAGTTCCTACACAATATAAGTTCTTATAAAATTAATTCCAATAAAGAAAATTCAAGTTTTTTTCCTCTGTTTAAAAGATGTTTTCTTCATCTAATCAATTTTATGTCTGTGTATGTCGATGTAAAATTTAAATCAAATTATAGCTGCTTCTATATGTTTACATTTTTCAAATAGCCGAATTGTAAAAATTTGAATCTTTCAACTGTTTAATCCTTTCTTGCTGCGAATACTCGTAAAAATGGTTTTAAAAGTAAAGAAAAAAAAAAAAGATATTTCTAAGCAATATTCCATGTTCAAAGAAGCTAATTTATTAATCTGAGAAACTTTTCGAATCTTTTCGTTCAATCCTCAAATAGTGTGTGTGTGTGTGTGTATGATTTTTATTTATTTATTTTTTCAAAAGTGGCGAAGTAGCGATTACATTTCAAAAGTAGTTTGTAGTCGCTACATTAAAAAGATAGTTGTAGTTGTACAGAACTACATTTTGCAATTAAGTAGTTGTAGTTGGCTACAAAAAAATGTACTGTTTCCAACCACTGTTTTTGATGTCTCATTCACATAATTGTTTTGTTGTTGTTTGGAAAAAATACGAACTTATTACAAACGCCAAGATTATCCAAATTTCTTATTTATTGAGATAACGAAGCACCCCAAGAAATATACCGATCAACTGACTTAGAATGTTTAGAAATAGTTGATTGCTGAAATGGGGATTTGTGATAAGTCGAATGGGGTTTAAGGAAGAAATACAGCACATTGAAGAAGTGACAAAAATGCTTTTTATGTCACAAGAAATCCTTGCTTGTTAAGTTTTTAACAAGGTTATATGAAGTATATAAAATGATTAACTACAGTTTTGGAACATATTCTATAAATAGAGTGAGTGTCGAATCTAATCTTTTTTGTTTGCTCATGATTTTTTTCTGCGAACACTAAAACTGAAGTTTGTTTATCAAGTCTTTCACTGATAAAGAAAATTTATTTAAAGGAATTATTTAAGATTTATACATAATTATTATTTTATTTTGATCTTTACTGATGAGGTTTTTCCCTCTTCGGTACAATATTAGTTTAAGGCTTGCAGGTGTCTCTTACGTCAAAACTGAAAATAGCATCTATGAAATAAACTCTTAACAGGTGCACCGTAAGGGGTGTTTGGAGGGTCAACCCCCCAGAAAATTTGATTTCACACATATTTGCCAAATGTAATATGAGTTTATATCCATATAAGGTCTGATATGACCAAACCCTCACCCCCAGAAGGTAAGTTCTGGCTGCGTTAGTACCTGGCTCGAAGTTGAGAATCATGTAAATCTTTTAAGAACTATAAAACGTGAGATAAATAAATACCTCTCTACTGAAAAGTAAAGTATTTAATCACAACATCAAAAAGCACAAACGCTTTCTTCAATGCAAAAGAAATTAGCTTATGGATGAAAAGACATCCGACAGAAGTTTTTGTTGGATGTCTTTTCATCCATAAGCTCATTTCTTTTGCATTGAAAAAGGCGTTATTTGTAACGCCGAAACACGTGTCTGAAATATTCTGCAAACTGTGCATTTTGACGTTGTGATTTCTTACTTTACTATGTGAAATATGTCTTTGAGTCAAGTTCAAAATAAATAAAAATATAACTATGTCGAAATCTGAAGTACTTTTATTTTCATAATGACTAAGCAGTGCAAGACTTAATGCTCAGTCTGTAGATCAAAGAAAATTGGTTAGTTAAGAATATATTATTTTATTTCTTAAGAGTGAGAAAAAATTTCTCTTTTTTATTTATGTATGTTCTGCTTAGTTTCAGTGTTACGAAATGGAACGACATTTTTGCAAGCGTTGATGTTTCTGAAAGTAATGACGTTGGAAAAAAAGTAAAAGTAATTACTTTAAAAAAGAATTCTGCCCAGCTATACTACATTCGTAAGCAAAACCGGCGTATCTAAATTTCTTCTTGAATTTCTTCTTTTCCCCTTTCAGGATCATTAACTACATTTGCAATAGTTTTAAAGAGATTAGTTTTAGATAAATAAGGAAAAATTACGGAAATATGAATTACTCGAGTCAAAGATCTGTAATTATTGAACAGGTACCAAAAAATATTGAAATATATGATAATAGGCAAAAAATGAAATTGAAGGTTAAAACTATTAGGACAAAGGAAAAGCCACCAAATCTTTGCTGTATTTGGTCGGAAAGTTATGCAAATTTTACAACTAATATTAAACAGTAAATGAGACTTCTTTATTATAACTTTTTTTGGAAATATAAAGGAATTTCGTATTCGTAGAAGGAAAAGTTAGTTTAGACATCCGGACTAAGTTATAAGGACAATTAGATCTGTATGTTCTAAAAACCAAAATGTTCATGTTTTTTGTTCTGAAAACTGCACAACAGAACGATAAAAATGCTTAAAAAACGATTGAGGAAGTAATATTCTATTTTTAACATCATCTGGGACCTGAAGCATGAAGAAATGGTATTTTAATATCGAAGCAAGCAAGAACTCATTTTTTGCTTGGAAAACGCCAGGATAAAAGTTTTTAAGAACCTTTCTTCAACTTCCATAACATCAGGACTGACAAAAGTGATTGAAAAATAAGGGCGATGTATTTGATTACTAGTGTTTTTTGGGGAAAAACGCTCGTTGTCCTTGTAATTTTGTCCAGTTTTAACAATGACATTTTTTTATTAATCACGGCAAAACATTTACGTTTCGCATTTTCAAATGTTCTGCATTACACAATGATTTCTAGCATAAAAAGGCATTTTGTGGATAAATTTTACTGAATTATTTCAGAAAGATTTTTTACTGTGCAATTTTTTTGCTGTCCTTATAATTCTGACCACCACTGTATTTGCTTGCAGTTCATATAGCAACATAATTCCCTCGTTTGGGGCTCAATAAAAATAATGGGACCTTTAACAGACTTGTACGCAACACACCTAATATAGGAAATCAGTTTATCTTCACACTGGTAGCTAAACAAAATTTTCACAACAATGAGAATTCTGCATTCATGCAACTTGAAGCAATTCAGGAAATCTTTCACAAATATGCTTGTTTTTCACAGGAATCGGGTGGAAACCAGTGAAAGCCTGGAACATTACCTGGAAATTATTTGTGGCGTTTCGAATTTTCTTACTGTGTAGGAAAGAAGAAGATTAATGCATTTTTTAACCATTTCACTTCCATTATAGGACATATATCTCTTAAATTCCAGTTTATTTTATAAGTTATCGAATACAAATAATTTATAAATTACATTTTTCCATGTTATCGAGGCATCATAATCTTTATGTTTAAAAAAAAAATTGATGATTGTTTTTAGCGGCTTTTAAAACTGCTTTTATTTTCGAGTCAGTTTTTCTAAATCGGGCTCTCATTCGAGGAAATCGGATTGTCATATGGATAAAGAAATACCATTACATCTCTTTAAAATAGTAAAACTTGAAGAAAGTAAATTCCCCTGTCAAAAACCATTCACAGTTAAATGAATATAATGTAAACAGCAATTTAAGGCTAAATGCGTTTGTAAACTTACGCTACAAAGATTCGTCATATTTCATAGTTCGCACAAAAGTAAGCATTTTATGTTCGTTCGCCAGTAGTTCAAAATAAAGTCAATTCACGAAGAAGCTGTTACACGGATTAATTTTTCTTCAGTTAATTACGCTAAATTTTGAAAATTATTTACTTGCCTTTATTTTGAACTACTGGTGAACGAACATAAAATGCTTACTTTTGTGCGAACTATGAAACATGACGAATCTTTGTAGCGTAAGTTTACAAACGCATTTAGCCTTAGATTGCTGTTTACATTATATTCATTTAACTGTGAATGGTTTTTGACAGGGGAATTTACTTATATATATATATATATATATATATATATATATATATATATATATATATATATATATATATATATATATATATATATATATATATATATATATATATATATATAAATAAAAGAAAGTCGTGTTAGTTACACTATATAGATTTCAAAAGAACGGCTGAACCGATTTAGCTGAAAATTGGTGGGGAGGTAGCTTAGAACCAGGAGACGGACATAGGATAGTTTTTATCCCGTTCGACCGCGTTCCCGAAATATTTGTAATTGCACGTTAAATGCTTAATTAATTGTTTAGCTCTATGAATTAATAATAGATGGAGGGGTAAGTTAACTCGAGGGGGAGCTGGCCGACAGTGTCGATAGTTACGCTATTGTGGGACTGTTGTGACCAGCGAACTGATTTTTGCATGATATTTTTTTCGATATTTAGGTACATAATTTACATCGTCGTGCGGGTACTGCTAGTTTGTAATAAATAAAATACTTGTAATCAGTAATACGATGAACAGTGAGTCTGCTGAGTAGTACTGAGCATTGAGTATTTGCTATATAAGTTGTAGATTCTGCCAGAAATTTTTTCCTATCGATTATCCATTCCCAGAGACCAGCAAAAATTGAAAAGTAAATTTTGTCCCTGGGTACAGCAGCTTCCCCTATAGGTGTTTCGTTTGTAAATTATTTTACTTTTGTGTGTATGTAACAACACGATTCGATAAATTCTCTTCTACGGAATAATTCTTTAAAGTTGTTTTGTATTATGAGAATTTTTAAAGGTGATATTTGAAGTTTAACTCATAAAATCGGCAGTGTAAAACTTGATCCCACACGCTACACTACAAAAGAATAATTTAAAATGTTCTTGTTTACATACAGTGTAAACATAATTATTGATTAAAAATTATTTGTTTTTGAAGTTTTGACCAGTCAACAAAGCAAATGATTTGAAAATTCATTGCACACAAATGGTTTACGGGTCAGAAAGCTAATTTAGAAATGAACATGAAACAGAGAATGGGAAAACGAAATCCAAAAACAGTTCTTTAGCCCCAAAATTCGCCTGAAACGAGTGTGTTGAACATACTCCACCGCATTTTTATAAAGAAATAGAAATTTAATCACTAATTAAAGATTATAACATAACATATTAAACAAAACAATTGTTTTCTTGAAAACCTTCATGAAAAATATTTTAAATAAAATAATTTAATTTTATGCGTCTAGAATTTTTATCACCGAAATTGAAAAAAGCAATCACAGTTTTGTGTCTAGTCTTTCTGAAAATACACAGCTTATTTTCATTGAAATATAATCACTAATTAAAGATTATAACACAACATATTAAAAAAGAAAGAAATTGAAAAAAGCAATCACAGTTTTGTGTGTAGTTCTTTCTGAAAAATACACAGCTCAATTTCATTAAAATTTAATCACTAATTAGTCTTTATTTAACCAATTATAGTCTTTCTGAAAATACACAGCTTATTTTCATTGAAATTTAATCACTAATTAAAGATTATAACATAACATATTAAACAAAATAATTGTTTTCTTGAAAATCTTCATGAAAAATATTTTAAATAAAATAATTTAATTTTATGCGTCTAGAATTTTTATCACCGAAATTGAAAAATGCAATCACAGTTTTGTGTATAGTCTTTCTGAAAATACACAGCTTATTTTCATTGAAATATAATCACTAATTAAAGATTATAAAACAACATATTAAAAAAGAAAGAAATTGAAAAAAGCAATCACAGTTTTGTGTGTAGTTCTTTCTGAAAAATACACAGCTCAATTTCATTAAAATTTAATCACTAATTAGTCTTTATTTAATCAATTATAGTCTTTCTGAAAATACACAGCTTATTTTCATTGAAATTTAATCACTAATTAAAGATTATAACATAACATATTAAAAAAGAAAGAAATTTAAAAAAGCAATCACAGTTTTGTGTATAGTCTTTCTGAAAAATACATAGCTCATTTTCATTGAAATTTAATCACTAATTAGTCTTTATTTAATCAATTATAGTCTTTCTGAAAATACACAGCTTATTTTCATTTAAATTTAATCACTAATTAATGATTATATAACATAACATATTAAAAAAGAAAGAAATTAAAAAAAGCAATCACAGTTTTGTGTATAGTCTTTCTGAAAAATACATAGCTCATTTTCATTGAAATTTAATCACTAATTAGTCTTTATTTAATCAATTATAGTCTTTCTGAAAATACACAGCTTATTTTCATTGAAATTTAATCAATAATTAAAGATTATAACATAACATTAAAAAAGAAAGAAATTAAAAAAAACAATCACAGTTTTGTGTATAGTCTTTCTGAAAAATACACAGCTCATTTTCATTGAAATTTAATCACTAATTAGTCTTTATTTCATCAATTATAGTCTTTCTGAAAATACACAGCTTATTTTCATTGAAATTTAATCACTAATTAAAGATTATAACATAACATATTAAAAAAGACCATAAAAAAGCAATCGCAGTTTTGTGTATAGTCTTTCTGAAAATACACAGCTCATTTTCATTGAAATTTAATCACTAATTAAAGATTATAATGTAACATATTAAACAAAATAATTGCTTTCTTGAAAACCTTCATGAAAAATATTTTAAATAAATTAATTTTATTTTATGCGTCTAAAATTTTTATCACCGAAATTTAAAAAAAACAATCACAGTTTTGTGTGTAGTCTTTCTGAAAGTACACAGCTTACTTTCATTGAGTTCATAACGGGTATCTTTTCAAGTTTTCAGCTAATAACAACTTTTCGGCTGTTATGCTACAATCAAGACAGAGAGGAGGCGGAAATATCCTGAACTATTCTATATTTAGATCCATATCGTGTTTTGAAACTATAAAAATGCGAATTCCTCACTTTCGAATTAATAACGGAGTACTTTGGAGCAAGCAGAATGTTCAGGTGTTGATACAAGCACGGATGTGCCATTCAGTCTGCAGTTTTAATGAAAAGTTAGAATATCGATAGCATTCTTGCGTCGCATTCAAAACGACTGACCGAATTTTTGATTCGAAATCGTTCTTAGGTTATCTGACAATATTCTGAAGATATTTATTTAGGATATCTTCGAGCTATGTGCGTTGAATCTACGCCACTTCAGTTTATTTAGCATATATTTGACTTAAAAAAAACGAATTCAAAAATCTAGAAGTTCCAGTTTTGAACTCCCCTGAAATGTCACGAAATAAGTTTCTAATCTTTAGTTTAGAGCAGGGATTCTCAAACGGTGGGTCTCGACCCCCAGGAGGATCGCGGGATGTGTCCACGGGGTCGCGAGATATAAAAGAAAAGTTTAAGGAAAATTTATTTCTTTCTGTGTTCTTAATGAAAACACAGAAAATATACACAAAAAGCAAAAAAATGGGTCAAAAACTCTCATAAAACTACTGCAAAATTATAAAATCAATAAGGTCTACTATTAGAACAGTTAGTAATCCAACGTTGTGAAGCACAAAAATTGCAAAATTATTGCAGACACGTGTTTTGGTGTTACAAGGAACACCTTTTTCAATGCTAAGAAGTGTGAGCTTCCTGTTTCGGTGTTAAAAGGAACACCTTTTTCAGTGCTAAGAAGTGTGAGCTTCCAGAAGCTCACACTTCTTAGCATTGAAAAAGATGTTCCTTGTAACACCGAAACACGTGTCTGCAATAATTTTGCACAATTTTTGTGCTTCACAACGTTGGATTACTAACTGTTCTAATTTTCAGCACAAAGGTATTCATTTGTTATAAGGTCTACTATTGTCTCTTATTGTAAAATAATTCAAGAGACAAAAATTCCTGTTTATTTTACGAACTACTTGTGTTTCTAAGGGTAAAACTTAACCATTTGTGTAGTTTTTAGTTACTGTTTTAGGGTTTAGAAAGAGTTTAAACTTGGGGGGTTGCCAAAACATTTAGTCTTAAAAGGGGATCGCAATGTCTAAAAGTTTGAGAACCCCTGGTTTAGAGAGAATTTTTTTTAGTTGGCAAAAATGTGCATAGCAAATTGCATTGTTCAATAATTCTGAAGTTACTGGAGTTGCTGAGATCGCTCTACGTACACTGCAATATTTCATGCAATATTATAAGTAAAGTAAATTTCGTGATGATGTGAAGAAAAAACAGGGCGCTATTAAATATTTTGGAAACTTATTTTCATGGTTTATAGTTGCACTACTTTTATCAAAATACATTATTTTGTATCCCATTTCTAACTTGGCAAAAATCTGCACAAATTATTGCATTGTACAACAATTCTGAAGTTACTATATGAATGCCATTTTTGGAGTTGCTGAAATCGCTTTACCTACGCTGCAGCATTTCATGCAATATTATAAATGACATGAATTTTATGATGACGTGAAGAAAATACGGGGCACCTTTAAATATTTAGGAATTTTATTTTAACTGTTTAAAGTCGCCCGACTTTTAACAAAATACTTTTTTTCGTATCCCAATTCTAAGGTGGCAAACAATTGCCAGAAATGTTCACAACTTATTCCATCGTTCAATAATTCTGAAGTTACTGTATGAAAGCTAATTTTGGAGTTGCTGAAATCGCTCTACCTACATTGCAAACTTTCATGCAATATTATAAGTGCCATAAATTTTGTGAGGATATGAAGAAAAAGCAGGAGCTTTTAAACATTTAGGAATTTTATTTTTACGGTTTAAAGTTGCACTACTTTTAATAAAACGCTTTATTTTTCATTCCATTTCCAACGTGGCTCAAAGTAACCAAAAATGGTTGGATAACTTTGAAACATACTAATAATTCCCATTAAAAGGATTATATAACTATTATTTCTAAACTAGAAAATTTTCCGTCAAGGTATGGCGAGTGAAAATTGCTTCAACATTTGAACGAAGCAATTGCCTGCATGGTTGTATTTGGATAGTTCAAATTTTAACCCTAACTCCAGTGGTTTAATTCTAAATTCCAGTAGATAGACCATTGTTGACAACTTTTTTGTTTCTTAATTCTTCTTAAATTACAGTTTTATTATATACAAATTTATGAAACAGTTAAGTTACCGGATCCAGTTCAGCCTCATCAAAATAAAGCATTTCCCTCTTTTCAAACGATATTATCAAATTATGAATATCTTTTTGAATTTTTAGTACCTCAACACTGAAATAATGCCGTCACGCATGCTATGGCGCGAGTTTCATTGTTGGTGACGTCAGAACGTTACTCAATTAGTGAATTTGGCTATTATATATATGCGGATATTTCTAAATTGCGTATAGCTATGTAATAGTTTAGAAGCTTTTATTCCGTTTTTTGTCAAAAAGTATCCCACCAAAAACATTCTGTAAAAAACTAGCCAAGTCTCGATGGAGCTGCTTGTTTATCTCTAAAAAGTAATGAAATCTAGATAAAGTCATGACAAGTCTAAGGTTCCTTACTGCGATTTCTTTATTATTATAGTTAATGTTGTGTCACTTGACCGTTAAACATTCTTTATACGTTAGTGGGTACAAGTCAATTTTATTTACACGTTTTCCAAGTGGCAATTTTCCATCGTCAATGGGTAGCGGTTCTGGCGACAGATTGGTGCAATGGTGTCATGGAGCACCTGGTTTTGTACCCTTGTGTACCCATTAACGGCCAAGTCACACAACATTAACTATAATAATAAAGAAATCGCAGAAAGGAACCTTAGACTTGTCATGACTTTGTCTAGATTTCATTACTTTTTAGAGATAAACATGCAGCTCCATCGAGACTTGGCTAGTTTTTTACAGAATGTTTTTGGTGGGATTTCACTTCTTTTTGTAGAAACATTTAATTTGTGTAATGTTCGAGTAGACTAAAGTTAGGCTAGATTAAGTTAGAAGATGGTGTCCCACTACGCTGGACTTTTGCAATGACAGTCGATTTTTTGATGTACCAATAGTAGAAGGGGGCATTACCATATCTCTAATACAACTGAGACCAGCTGAGGGTTCTTCATTAGATACTTCAGACTTTCGATTTTTGACATCAAATGAAGCGGTCCACCAAGTTGAATATTTTTTGTAAAGGCGGTATGTCGATCTCTAATAGTTTGGTTGGGCTCTTGTGTTTTCTAATCAGGGTCACTCCAGATCTTCGATTAGCCTAGTTTTTATAGTTTTCCCTTTATGTAGTCATCAAACCCTAACTCTACCAAATTTCACCTTTCTGAGTTTATGGGAAGTACTAGTTCTATTTTGATGATCATGAGTGAGTGAGTGAGTGACATAAATGCGAAACTTTGCTTTCGCTTAACTTCTGAACTAAATGACCTACAGACTTGAAATTTCGGTTTTTAAATACAGTGAAACCTCCCTTAACGGACACTCCCGAATAACGGACACCTCTAATTAACGGACATTTTTTCAAGTCCCAGTCCCTCAATATAGGCCGTTCCATGTAATTCATTCTGAATAACGGACACTCCGAATAACGGACAGTTATTTCACAAAAAATTTTCCTTGCGATCGTAGCACTTCCGGTTTTTTTTCTTTTCACAGAATATCTTAGTAACTGCTTGCCTTACAAAGCTTTTCATCCTCCACAACTAACATTCCTACCCCCCCCCTCCCGTCATTTCCTTATCACTGTTTCTTGGAATTAAAAGGATGGTAATGGGCAGAGGCAGCGATTGGGGCTTAAAAGTTGGGGGCAGAAAAAAAAAAAAAGAACTAAAAGGCATGGAAACTTTTTGCGGGCAGCAAAAAATTAAAAAAAAAAAAGTCATAATTTTGTAACGGCTAGTTTTGAGAGTATTGAAGCAGATAAGTGAAAACTGATGTCAGTCTAACAATTAACGTACGTTTTTCTTAAGATTTTAATGAATTTTGTACACAATAACTATTCAAAAGTTAAGATAAAAAGAGGAAACTGGGCGGTTTTTCTAACTGGGGCTCTCGGGAGATGCAATTGAGCAGACCGGCGACGCTAGTAGTCGGCTTTATGGCGCCGTGGTTTCGTTTGGTTGTTTAATTTTTAGACATGAAAAAGATTTGCCCATATTCAAGGTCATATTGTCAACTGTCAATCATGCAATAGTGATACTCGAGATAAAATAAATAAATTTACCATAAAACGTGTGTGTGTGTGGGAGGGGGGTTGCTCCGTCGAATCGCCGCCGTTGGTAATGCAAAAAAGAGATGTCAAACTGTTTTAACTGATTACTTTAATTGATTAAATGCTTTTTAAGACAAGTGTGTGCTGTCAGTATACCTTTATTAAGAAAAAACAGATTCATTACACTTGACGTAAAATGTAGTAAACCTTTCGCAATTGTTTCGATTGTGTTCTACAAAGGGAACAACAGCCCATTCTGAAAAAGGTAAATTAAGTAGTTCCTCCTAATAGCGGACACTTCCCAATAACGGACAAAACTTCTGGTCCCTTGACTGTCCGCTATTTGGAGGTTTCACTGTATGTGATTATAGCTTACTGAATGACGAAAATTTCTGCATTCTGGTCTCATCAGAAGGTTCTCAAATAGGGGCCTGAAAATGCGGCGAAATGGTTCCAGTAAAGGATGGTACGGCAGTGCTTGCTTCGCGCTCGACTTGGCGGGGGCACTGCCGTGCCCCCCGATATTAAAACCAATTAAATATGGGAGAAGTAGTATAAAATAGAAAACTTGTTTATCAAAGTTTCCCTGAATGATTAACTTAAATCTGCTCACTTAGTGTAAATACTAAGATTAAAATGAACTGCTGTATATTCTGTAGTGGATGACACTTTAGCACTTCAATGTACACATATATATTTATAGTTCAGGAACTCTGTAGACGTAACATTACATACGTACAAACAATGTACACATAGAGTTACTCCCGAAATGAGCCGACATTTTAATTTTTTAACATTCTTTTTTAGTTTGACAGCTGCTAATCTCAGTTGCTAATTATTAGAAAAACAAATAAAAGTTATATAAGTGAAATGCAAAGTATGAAAAAATGAGTGCCAAACATTAGTTCGGCGTACTTCCTTTCGTTCCTCAAAATACTGGAAAATTTTCTTGCAAAATTTCCAATGAATTTTGAAACTTCTCCTTTAAGATTTTCAACAGATGTTGCTTAAAGTAATTCCAAAGAAAAAAAATGGTGAAAAACCACGCATGTTCTACGTGGTCAACTCCTAATCCCGATATTTGCAAAGAGTTATCGTGCATAATTCATCATGTTTTAAGAGTTATTCAATTGTTAAGTGTTGTTCAACTAATTTTTTAACTTAACTTCAATGCTTACAAATATCAGCTTATAAAACATCACCAAAATGAATGATGATCTATAATACTAATTCAATTGAGACACTATACATACGTGAATGTGATGACAAATGGTGAGTAATGTGTAACTAAATGTCTGAGCCTCAAACTACCTACAATTAAAGACATCAACTCAACATTTATTTTAATAATAGATGTATTTATAAATGGTGTCCAGAAATGTCTTTTATTATACATAGCTTGAGGCTCATACAGTTGCTACCTTTCTTTTAATTTAATGCCTGCATATTGCTGTAATAACTAATGAATTTTTATTTATTTATTACAATTAGCTTTTATGCTGTTTGTTTAGCATAGGATCATATAGGGCAGAGAGAAACAAAGAGATGTAAAGGGACTATTTAATGTTTTTATTGAACGGGTGAAATGTTCAAATCAAATCCTGGGTAGGCCTTCATTGAAACATTTTTCTAAATCTTGAAAATATAACGCACCCATCAGAGCTATTAGCACCATCTCTTGCATCAAAAGAGAATATATTTTTCAACTGTTTGTACTAACTATCCCCAAACTTTGAGTTTGGCGTTTTACCCCCTGCTTTCTATAGATGCTTGACATTTCTTTTGTTCCCTGACTACGCTACGTTACTTAACTTTTCTGTTTTAATATTTCTTGCTCTATTTTTTGCTAAAATCTGGAATCCTAAGTCAACATTGCTTTTATACTTTATTGGTTTTGAGGCTGAAATAATTATTTCATGTTGTTTGGATTGTAACAACGGGATTAAACCTTTCGTGCTGCCCCGCCCGCAGTTTCATCAGTTTATTTCTTTTTTTTTGTTTTATTTACATATACATCGTAAGAGTTAAAGAAAGTTGACTAGAGAAAGTCCCAAATTTGTGGTATGCTACATATACCAGTACATTTATTAGGTGCATGATTAATGGATAATTATGCTTTTATTTATTTAAATGACTTTTATTTTGGTTAATGCCCGACTTTTTTTCTGAGCTGTTTTAAGAGTTTCTTTTTTTGTTCCTTAGAATTTTTGGAATTCTAGATCAAAATAAGTTTTAAGTTTTGTATGAGCACAGTGTTATTTTTTTCCTTGTGATATTGCAGCAAATTTTTCTTAACTTTACGAAATTTCACTTCAGAGCGTATAAAGAGCATTTAAAATAATTTTTTAAACATTCTTAAATAATTTCTAAACAAAGCGAATATCTCATTAAAATTTGAGAATTAAATATATCGTAATTTAGTAACTCATGCGTTTTATGAAACTTTATAAAAAAAACATACATTGACTAGAACATGAAATTAGATGACACTTTAAGAAAGAACAATATACAACAGGGAAAAAAAAAAGATTTTTTGAGTTGAGGTTTTGAGAAAAAATTCAGTCAAAGTTTTTTGCTATGTTTTTTCTACCATTGCTTTATAACGTGTTTAGTGATTCAAAAACCTTTAAACATTCAATCCTACGATTAAATACGGGATATTAAGCAGATAAGTAGGCACACTTAGAAAAACTCTTAACACGCGAATTACATATCAAACCTACGTTGCATCTGAGAGCTGTAATTGCTAGAAATTACGGAGTGTGAATTATTTCAAAGACATTAGAAGGAAACCTATTCCTTAGAAAAACATTTTAATGAGTAGGTTTGACAACGTATTATCTCTCCCGTGCCACTTCTTTTTTTCGACGTTTTCATTGCTTCATATCAGAAAGAAACTTGCTCAGGCAAAAATTATATTTTGAATTTTCTTAATAAAACTGTTTTCATTCGCATTTATTTGAGCGCAACCTATTTCGCATATGCATTACAGCTATTTCTGCTACTTGTTCTGAGACACAGAAAGAAGTTTCAATTGGTATGAAAATTTATAATTAAATCAAGGTATTCTTTATGGATTCTTTAAATTGTATCTAAAGCATTTCACATTATTTAGAATAAAACTATTGAAAAATGATGCTGACATTTCTTTTTTACATTTTATTAACTTTCAAAGTGTATGTCATTCATACATGGAAAATCGTATGTTCTAGCAACGTTTTCATACATTTCAAAAGTTCTGCTTGAAAGTTTGTTATTAACCTTTCTTGCAATGATAACATGCACATGTAACAGCAGACTTAAAAGTTAGTGCCTTTGGTCCGTCAATGCACATGACTTTTACTTTAACCTGCAAAAGAGAAAAGGAGAAATATCAATCTACACATACATATGTGTCTGCTTGAGCGGGGGGAGGGGGGAGTAGTTTCTAAAGATTTCAAAAGCCAATCTTAGATTAAGCAAGCCAGCAATACACGTACAGAAACTGTTGTCTTAAAAAAAAGGTTTGTTGTAACAGCCAGTTCCTTTAAAGAATAATTTAGTGTAAGTATACTTATGTTTTCATATGTATAACTAAAACTCCAAATCTGAATGACAAAATCCTCGGCACAAATCTCCCCCTCCCAAAAAAAGGTGTGCGCTTCCTTAAAAGCATAAAAAATATCAAAACATTTCAATAATTCCTGTTTAAAAAAGATAAAAAAAAGTTCGTAACTAAACAAAAATGTCAATCTACGAATCG
This sequence comes from Uloborus diversus, assembly GCF_026930045.1. Classification (NCBI taxonomy): domain Eukaryota; kingdom Metazoa; phylum Arthropoda; class Arachnida; order Araneae; family Uloboridae; genus Uloborus; species Uloborus diversus. Next base: position 17,464,653 of record NC_072733.1, on the reverse strand, counting down.
CCTAGCTAAAGACAACAAGATCTGCTGAAATATGTGTAATATGAGAAATTGAAGAATATGAATAATTTACGTCATAAAATAAAGACGCAACTGAAAAAAAAATTGTTCAAAAAAAATAAACTAGAATATAAAAACATAAAATATAAATAAATAAAATTTAAATGAAAATTACAGAATTAAATTTAAGAAACGTTTTTACATGTATAAATAAATAAAACGTTCCAATGCTTTAAAGTGAAACGAGCTAATGTGTGCATCACATGACTTACTTTTAAGGGACAATTTTCCTATCTTCATTTGCCAACTTTCAAATGTAGATGGCGCGGATTTTCACTCGGTTTATAGGGGGGGGGGGAATAAAGGCCCTCTCTAAACAGCTTCACACAGAGGGGAGTAATTAGGCGTTAATAGCTCCGACGCGGGAGCTATTAACGCGAACCCCTCTCCCTTCAGGCAAATGCAAAGCCGAAGACCGGTTTGCTCTTTCAACATTTCTCCGGATATAGTTGAAGAGCAACAAATGGTCAAGTTTTAGCTTCCGCGCGATTTGTGATGGATGCATTTGTGGGAATTAGTTTTTCTGAAAGGTATTGATACCAGGGCCCAATTTCCCAATAGACCTAAGTACGCCACAATTTTCAGGGGCCGCAAATTTTGTTTTAACCACATTTTTTTTTTAAATTCTTTTTTTTTTTTTTTTTTTTTTGTTCTTAAAAGAAAAATATTAGCATTTTTTCATTTTTCAAAGTTACAATTTTTTCTCGTCATTTAATAATGATTACTTTCACACATCTTATGAAAATCAAATGCGTTTCAATCATGGTAATTGATCAGCGTAAAACAGTAAGTGAAGACGAAAAGAGGGTGTCAATTTCAGAAAGTGTCGTTACGTTTATCCAGAAGTCGCAACAAGATTGGAGTTTGACAAGGATTTTAGTGTTATACTTAAGTTTATTCAGTGCTGGTTTCTTGAGTGATTGACGTTTATTTTCTTTTTTACATTATTAATATTTAAATTGTTTTCTGTTAATATTAAGTCTCGAAAATAAATAAAAATGAATGACGAACGAAAAAGGCTGATTGGTTATTTAATAAAGGAAACATGCTAAATTAAAAACCGAAGAACAAAAAAGAGTCATCAAAAATTTTTTAAACTTTTTTTTTTTTCAAATATGCAGTTTTCAAAAGCGGAAACTTTAGACTCTTTGCAATGTATTCCAGTTACAATTTACTAATGAAATACCATTGAACAGTGAGGAATTGTAAGAACACAAGTGAGTTAACGTAATAACAGAGTAAATTATTCAAATCGTTGATTCGTAGATGAAAAAAATAATAGGATAAAGATGCTGCTATAAATAAAGATGGCGACTGATAAAATGGTTAACGCACAAGACATTAAAGTTCAGTGCTCATCAAAGATTCAGCGATATAGATATTAAAGAATTAAGCTAGGTTTGATTCCAAAACACAGTTTTGATCAAAAGAGCACGTAAACGTAACTTTTTTTCAAAAAGTAACAGAATTCATTCGGAATGTAATCGTGTTTTTTTTTTCCTTCTAAATTCAAAATGTCTTTTTGAGCAAACAATGAAACAGCAAAAAAGTTTTTTTCTTCCTTCTGAAAATAAAGATGCTGTCTTATGTGAAACATACTAACATGCGTAGCATTCGAGAAAAATCTCGGTTACTCTTTATCTCCCCATTTTTCATCATTATATTTTCCCTTATAAGTCTAACTCAAGTCTATATCATGTTTCAGTAATTCATCTGCGTGCCATTACAAGGAAATGCTTTAAAACTTCAAAGAATGATAGAAAACATGTTTTATGAAACTATAGGGCCATGGAAAAAAATAAATAAATAGATAACCATGCTGTATTAGTTGATAATTGCAAATGAATATACATATTGCAGTGGCGTATATATGTTTTTATTTTGGAGGGGGCCCAAACAACCAAGAATAGCTCCCCCTCCCACTTTTTTTTTGTAATTTTATTGTTTTGAGGGGTGAGTAACAGTGCCCTTATCTTTTCATTTTTTCGATGCGGGGAAAGGACTTCATACTGTTTGTCCTCTTTATACTGTCATACAGTGCCGCAACCAAAAAATAGTTTTTGGCGGGCATTCTTAAAAAATCTCGCTTCTGGTGGGAGAATAGATCGGTGGTCCTCCCCCAGAATTTTTTTGTAATTGCAGTCCTAAGAACGCAGTTTTAGACGGTCTCTGGCGATGCCACGGGGAGGAAGAATTCGGAGCCCTTCTGCGGAAATTTTTAGAAATTGAAATTTTAAAAATGCCATTATAGGCTATATTTGTTAAAGTTAGTGTAATGAGCGGAATAGGACTTTTTGAAGTTGCCCCGGATTGATTTTTTTTAAAAAAAATAGAGCGAAATCCATCACCTCTAAGCCCATTTTTCCAAATTTAATTTCTAAAAACGCAGTTTCAAACTGACTCCGATAATTTTACGGGCAGGGCAGTTCTGGAGCTCTCCCCAAAAACTCTTTTGAAATTCAAGTCCTGAAAAACGAAGAGATATTCAATTATACTAGGTGGAGGGATTTAAATGATCTCGACTTTAAATTTTTCGCAATTGTAAATTTTTCATTTTCAAATTTCTTACGGGAGCAGTCGGACCCTCGTCCGAATTTTTTTCGTAATTGAAATCTTAAAAGCGCGACTGTGAACCATATTTGGTAATGTTTGGGGTTCGGCCATTTTTCAAAATTGAAGCTCCATAAAAGTAATCTTAAACGATTTTCGATGCTTTTGGCAGACAAGGCGTTTGGTAATTGTCCCCTGGAAATTTTTCGATATTGAAGCCCTGAAAACGAGGTTTGAGAAGCTCTTTAGTGGTTTTAGTGGGTGGAGAGGGCTGACGAAGTGCAGCACTTTGAAGACTTAGGAACCTCAGCAAAATGTAGCAATTTATTTCGAGTATGAATGTTTATTTATAATCACCGCAACTTTATGCATTATCATTAGTCGTCAAATTGCATGTAAAAAAATGTCAATATTATTTTAATTATGTTTATGATTTTATATTTACTTTATAACGGATGCACCGTTTCTTTATTGAAGAAAATGAATTTCGAGAATTATTTAACTATCAATTCCAGTTGAGTGAAACATTTTCGCTTTGTAATGATATGTATATATTCATCTTGTGAGCTGTGATGCATATTGACTGCATAAACTGCAGAGTTCCTCGTGTACAATCGATTTGAGGCGCTCCTCAGCAAAATGTAGCAATTTATTTCGAGTATGAATGTTTATTTATAATCACCGCAACTTTATTCATTATCATTAGTCATCGAATTGCTTGTAAAAAAATGTCAATATTAAGTTAATTATGTTTCTGATTTTATATTTACTTTATAACGGATGCACCGTTTCTTTATTGAAAAAAATGAATTTCGAGAATTATTTAACTATCAATTCCAGTTGAGTGAAGCATTTTCCTCTTTGTATGATATGTATATATTCATCTTGTGAGCTGTGATGCATATTGACTGCAAAAACTGCAGAGTTCCTAGTATACAATCCTTCTGAGGCGCTCCTCAGCAAAATGTAGCAATTTATTTCGAGTATGAATGTTTATTTATAATCACCGCAACTTTATTCATTATCATTAGTCATCGAATTGCTTGTAAAAAAATGTCAATATTAAGTTAATTATGTTTCTGATTTTATATTTACTTTATAACGGATGCACCGTTTCTTTATTGAAGAAAATGAATTTCGAGAATTATTTAACTATCAATTCCAGTTGAGTGAAACATTTTTGCTTTGTAATGATATGTATATATTCACCTCGTGAGCTGTGATGCATATTGACTGCATAAACTGCAGAGTTCCTCGTGTACAATCGATTTGAGGCGCTCCTCAGCAAAATGTAGCAATTTATTTCGAGTATGAATGTTTATTTATAATCACCGCAACTTTATTCATTATCATTAGTCATCGAATTGCTTGTAAAAAAATGTCAATATTAAGTTAATTATGTTTCTGATTTTATATTTACTTTATAACGGATGCACCGTTTCTTTATTGAAAAAAGTGAATTTCGAGAATTATTTAACTATCAATTCCAGTTGAGTGAAGCATTTTCCTCTTTGTATGATATGTATATATTCATCTTGTGAGCTGTGATGCATATTGACTGCATAAACTGCAGAGTTCCTAGTATACAATCCTTCTGAGGCGCTCCTCAGCAAAATGTAGCAATTTATTTCGAGTATGAATGTTTATTTATAATCACCGCAACTTTATTCATTATCATTAGTCATCGAATTGCTTGTAAAAAAATGTCAATATTAAGTTAATTATGTTTCTGATTTTATATTTTCTTTATAACGGATGCACCGTTTCTTTATTGAAGAAAATGAATTTCGAGAATTATTTAACTATCAATTCCAGTTGAGTGAAGCATTTTTGCTTTGTAATGATATGTATATATTCATCTTGTGAGCTGTGATGCATATTGACTGCATAAACTGCAGAGTTCCTCGTGTACAATCGATTTGAGGCGCTCCTCAGCAAAATGTAGCAATTTATTTCGAGTATGAATGTTTATTTATAATCACCGCAACTTTATTCATTATCATTAGTCATCAAATTGCATGTAAAGAAAATGTCAATATTAAGTTAATTTTGTTTTTGATTTGATATTTACTTTATATCGGATGTACCGTTTCTTTATTGAAGAAAATGAATTTCGAGAATTATTTAACTATCAATTCCAGTTGAGTGAAGCATTTTCCTCTTTGTATGATATGTATATATTCATCTTGTGAGTTGTGGTGCATATTGACTGCATAAACTGCAGAGTTCCTCGTGTACAATCGATTTTAGGCGCACATCAACAAAATGTAGCCTATTATTTCGTGTATGAATATTTATTTATAGTCACCGCCACATTTTTCATTGTATCATTAGTCATCAAATTGCATATAAAAAAATTTCAATAATAAGTGAAATATGTTTTTGATTTTATATTTACTTTATATCCAATAAACCGTTTCTAAGAGAATGAATTTCGAGAATTGTTTAATTATCAATTCCAGTTGAGTGAAACATTTTCGCTTTGTAATGATATGTATATATTCATCTTGTGAGCTGTGATGCATATTGACTGCATAAACTGCAGAGTTCCTCGTGTACAATCGATTTGAGGCGCTCCTCAGCAAAATGTAGCAATTTATTTCGAGTATGAATGTTTATTTATAATCACCGCAACTTTATTCATTATCATTAGTCATCGAATTGCTTGTAAAAAAATGTCAATATTAAGTTAATTATGTTTCTGATTTTATATTTACTTTATAACGGATGCACCGTTTCTTTATTGAAAAAAATGAATTTCGAGAATTATTTAACTATCAATTCCAGTTGAGTGAAGCATTTTCCTCTTTGTATGATATGTATATATTCATCTTGTGAGCTGTGATGCATATTGACTGCATAAACTGCAGAGTTCCTAGTATACAATCCTTCTGAGGCGCTCCTCAGCAAAATGTAGCAATTTATTTCGAGTATGAATGTTTATTTATAATCACCGCAACTTTATTCATTATCATTAGTCATCGAATTGCTTGTAAAAAAATGTCAATATTAAGTTAATTATGTTTCTGATTTTATATTTTCTTTATAACGGATGCACCGTTTCTTTATTGAAGAAAATGAATTTCGAGAATTATTTAACTATCAATTCCAGTTGAGTGAAGCATTTTTGCTTTGTAATGATATGTATATATTCATCTTGTGAGCTGTGATGCATATTGACTGCATAAACTGCAGAGTTCCTCGTGTACAATCGATTTGAGGCGCTCCTCAGCAAAATGTAGCAATTTATTTCGAGTATGAATGTTTATTTATAATCACCGCAACTTTATTCATTATCATTAGTCATCAAATTGCATGTAAAGAAAATGTCAATATTAAGTTAATTTTGTTTTTGATTTGATATTTACTTTATATCGGATGTACCGTTTCTTTATTGAAGAAAATGAATTTCGAGAATTATTTAACTATCAATTCCAGTTGAGTGAAGCATTTTCCTCTTTGTATGATATGTATATATTCATCTTGTGAGTTGTGGTGCATATTGACTGCATAAACTGCAGAGTTCCTCGTGTACAATCGATTTTAGGCGCACATCAACAAAATGTAGCCTATTATTTCGTGTATGAATATTTATTTATAGTCACCGCCACATTTTTCATTGTATCATTAGTCATCAAATTGCATATAAAAAAATTTCAATAATAAGTGAAATATGTTTTTGATTTTATATTTACTTTATATCCAATAAACCGTTTCTAAGAGAATGAATTTCGAGAATTGTTTAATTATCAATTCCAGTTGAGTGAAACATTTTCCGCTTTGTATGATAAGTATATATTCATCTTGCGAGCTGTGATGCATATTGACTGCATAAACTGCAGAGTTCCTCGAATACCATCCATTTGAGGAATTATCAATTCCAGTTGAGTGAAACCTTCCTGGAACAAAGTAATCTATATTTGATTGATTTAATTTGAAAGTAATAACTTCAGATAAAAATACCTCGATCGCAGAAATAAATTACTTCCTCCAAGCCCTTCCGTACCATTGCAGATGACTATTTAGTCTCTTGTAAGTTTTGACTACCATATGAAAAGCCCCCCCCCCCCCACTAAAATTTACTGTTATGTGCTGTGTAGGTAATTATTACGGAAATACTGAGCAAAAAGGAGTCATAAATGTTAAATATTTAGATGAAATTAAGTTAATGATCAATTTGCATGAGGGGAAATCAAAAAGAAAATGAAAAGGAAGACAAGAATAAATTTAACAGTATCAAATTCTTTTCCAAACCATTATTGAAATGAGATTCCTCATTTTTTTGAAAAATAGTCACAACCGTAAAACTTTCAAAACAGGAAAGCTTCTTGGATTTGGTCTGCACATTTTTTCACCTTTCGTTTTTCTCTTTTATGGCTCATATACGATGTTTGTGTAAATCATATACTATTTCTTATTGAGATATTAAGTCAAGAATATTTAGGAGAACTATGATGAAAAGTTGAAATTTCAGAAATTATTCTGAGTGTCGATCGAACAACAGATATTTGATGGAGCCTGCTTTTTCCAGAGAAGAAATCCTCTTTATTAAGTGACTAAACCGAAGCAGTCGTTAATAAACCGGTAACTTCAAACCAAACTATACAATTACAGCAAACGTGACAGATTTAGGTAAATTAAAAATTTTTGCTCACACATAGTCGAATACACTATGATTTTTCATTTATCTCATAAATGAAAATAAAAAACATATATAAATGTTTTTCGTTTCAAAATAGCCAAAAAATCGCTTTTATTATTATTTTTTTTTTTTCATTTTATTAGAGAATGGCATTCACAACAACAAAATACAGACCGACAAAATCAAAAATTGCGAAATGCCTCAGTGAAAAGCTGAAATTAGCAAAAGGAACGCATTCAACCCCTTCTCGATGGGGTGTCGATTCCTTGGGCCCTCGGGAAACATCGTTATCAGACTATGAAGAAAGGAGGAACTCGCAAGTGGCTCGCATTGGGAAAAAGGGGAGAAAGCTGAAGTGATTTATGGTAGAGTTAATTAGGAAAAATGCCAGACACTGGTATTTTTCAGATTTCTTACTTCAGCGACATCTGCATGAGGAAGTTGGAACTAAATGTCCGTAGATTGAACAAGTTTTTAAAACATCCACACTTTAAAATATAAAAATTGATTAAAATGAACTTTAAAAATTATTATTAAGACCCTCAAAGTCTTATGAATCATCGATGAATGTTTTTTTTCCCAATAGTATTACAGGATTTGTAGTAGGAAGCTAAGTTGCTCAGTTTTTAGTGCGTGTATGGTTGCTATTCTGAAACCGTCGCCAAGCGAGATTTTCATTTAAAATTAATTTAAATTATAAAAACGCAAAATTTTTCTACAATATTATCTCAATCCATTCTAGACTGAAAATCACGTCGTATGCAACAAAGATCGGGAGGCTATTTGCTGTTGATTTTGATTACGGGAGTAGATTGATTTTCCCTTGGCGCCAATCTCTTGGGACAACAGCCTTAAGCCTATTTAATGATAATAGTGCCTTGGAGTAAGCAAAGAGACACTTTAAACCCATTTTCAACCCAAGTTTGTTGCGAACTGAAGCAAAAAACCTTTAATACAGATTACTTTTCCCAATATTGGACATTTTAGTATGATTTAATGGTTAACTCTCTAAAAATCTATCTCTCTCTGGCGGTTCAGAGGCCAAAATGAAACACCTTAAAAAAAAAAAAAAAAACGCCAAATTTGTCGGAAAAACTTCACGACCAAAAGCTTGGCGATATATCGCCAAGTGCTTGCCAAATTATAACACCACTTGAGTTTGCATTGACATTAACAATAATTTCATCCAAAAAAGGTGTAAAACACCCTATTTGGAACAACCGAATGCAACCAAAAGGGAAGGTGCACAACTAAAACCCACCAAGAGTCTACGAACCAAAATTTCAGCATTTTAGGACATACCGTTTTTGAGTTTTGCGAGATACATACTCACATACAGACATACGCATATACACATACGCACATACAGACGTCACGAGAAAACTCGATGTAATTAATTCGGAGATCGTCAAAATGGATATTTCGGGTTTTTATACGTTTTTAGGCATATATCCACGTGTGGTCGGGTTGAAAATAAAAGTCAATATTCATTCAGGGGCGAGCAAAATGGAGATTAAGGCCGATTTTTGGGTGAAATTCTTTTTGCGATTACAATACTTCCTTTACTACGTAAAAGGAAGTAAAAAGACTCCAAAAACAACTGCCACCAAAATCAGAAATGCACATTACGCTGAGTACTTTCGGGCATTGTTGCAACTTTTAAAAAAACGACAAACTGATGTGCATCACATGACTTCCTTTTACACCAATTTAAAGTTGTTTCCCCTTTATTGGTAATTTTAATGTGATTCAATAGTTTACTCTCTAAATATCACCACCAGTGGCCAAATTGAAACAAGACTTTTTTAAAAAATCGCCAAATTTGTCGCCAAGCTGGCGACAAACCTTGGTGTCCAAAAGACTGGCGATATATCACCAAGTGTCCGCCAAATCTTGAGTTAGCATTGAAATTAACAATGATTTCCCCACAAAAAGGTGTAAAAGACCCCCTTAGGTACATCCGGAAGCAACCAAAAGAAAAGGTGCACAACTAGACCCCATTAGGAGTCTACGTACCAAATTTCAACTTTATAGGACATACCGTTCGTGAGTGATACGACATACATACGCATATACAAACATACGCACATACATACAGACATCACGAGAAAACTCGTTGTAATTAACTCGGGAATCGTCAAAATGGATATTTCGGTCGTCTATACGGTCTTAGGTACACTATATGACCAAAAGTATTTGCACACTTTCAAAAATTCACATTTTTTACGGTTTTCTCGTGCAATAAAAGACCAATTGCTCTGTAATTTTTTTCACATAAAAAGTATACTCGAACTCTTATTTTCCAATAAAAATTAAGTCTGCTATTTATTTATGGTACTAGCAACAAATTGAGGAAACAAAAAAACTGTTTTTGATCATTTTTCATTGTAAGTAGCTGGGAATAAGCTATAAATTTAAGAAATAAGTTAAAAACCTAGCTAGAATTTATTACTTCGTTTTACAAAAAATTAAGTATTGTACTCGTATTCGCGAAAAAATTTTCGCTAAAAATTCGGCCTTAATTTCCATTTTGCTCACCCTCGAATTAATGTTGAGTTTTTTTTTCATCCCGACCACACGCGGATAAGTGCCTAAGAACGTATAAACACCCGAAATATCTATTTTGACATTCCCCGAGTTAATTACAACGACTTTTCTCGTGACGTCCGTATGTACGTATGTATGTATGTGCGTATGTGTGTATGTGCGTATGTATGTCACATAACTGAAGATCGGTATGTGCTAGAAAGTTGAAATTTGATACGTAGATTCCTAGTGGGGTCTAGTTGTGCACCTCCCTTTTTTGTTGCATTCGGGTGTTTCTAAAGGGGTCTTTTGCCCCTTTTTGGGGGCAAATCATTGTTAATTTCGATGTACACTCAAGTGGTGTAATAATTTGGCGGACACTTGGCGATATTTCGCCAGTCTTTTGGTCGCCAAGTTTTGTCGCCAACTTGGCGATAAATTTGGCGATTTTTTAAAAAGTCTTGTTTCGATTTGGCCACTGGTGGTGAAATTTAGAGCGTAAACTATTGAGTCACATTAAAATTGCCAATAATGGGAAAATGACATTAAATTTGGAGTAAAAGGAAGTCATGTGATGCACACATCAGCTCGTTATATTTTCGTGAAAGTATCTCTTATACTCAAGGAGATATAAGCATTTCTTTCAAAAATGCATTTTTTTTTAATGGTTTTTGGCTCATATCACGCAGAGTTTTCCGTCAAACGTTACCAAACTTTCAGAATATGTGACAGTATATTAGAGAAACATAAAAATAAAATTTTGAAGTTAAAATATTGAAAATTTAGTGAAGTATGAACGTTTATTGCAATTAATTTTTCACGGCGCATGTGCGAAAGATAGAAATTTATAACGTTTATAATCCAAAGTTCAGATATATCCTATAGCTTATAAAAAAAATTCCAACTCAATCTCATTAAAATTAAAAAAGTTATCCACAATCTAATGAGCCGAATTTCTATAATTCTTGAATAGGCGACGAATGGTAAGGAGTCGTTCGCAAACGGGCTACACTTTCCTGCTATCGTTGCAGAGTGATTCATGATAAGAACGGGTTATTTGCGAACGATTCCTCACGATTCGTTGTCTAGCCAAAAATACACTGCTCGGCAAAAAAAAAAAAAAAAAAAAAGAAAGAAAAACCTTCAAAATGTATTTGACTTTTCGTCGGCTGATTCTTATATAAAATGACCCCCTGAATCCTAATATGACCTCCGTTTTCCCTATATACGTACCAATTTTCTTAAAGGCCCTTTAAGTTTTTTTTTTTTAAATTTTCCTTAGTTTCAGAGTAATTTTTTTTTGGAGGTGAAAGGAGTTTTATATTAACTGCTAGCATAGTTTTGGTGGGCGAGAGAAGTTCAGATTTCAAGACCATGGACACCGATGGCATAAGAGGGGACTGGGGAGGGAGGATATATCCCCCCAAAATATTAGAAAAATCACGAAAAACGATCTTTTTATTGCGCTTTTTTTTTAAAAAAAAAGGTGCTTTTAAAAAACATTTCAGTGCAGAATGAGAGTATACGACTTGCTTCTGTAACTCTCATGCACAAAAAAATTTTCACGATGTAAAAAAAAAAAAAAAACTTCCTTGTGAATGTCGCGCATTGCATACGAGTTGTATCGCAGGTTTTCACTCAAAAGGACATTCTTCTGGCTTATTCTTATGTAAAATGACCCATTGTTTCCAAATACGACCACCTTTCCCCCCATTACGCCTCCCTTTTTAGACCCTCCCCCCTCCTCTGATTCAGAGCCATTTTTTTTTTTAAATTTGGAGGGGGAAAACAGCATTACAATAACCGTAAACATTATTCTGAATGACTAGAGATGTGCAAAGCTCAAAATCCTGTGCATATGTAGCAAAAAATATAACTTGTCCCCCCCCCCAATTAAAAAAAAGGGAAGGGGGTGCTTCTTTACAAAAATCGGTACGTGTAGGAGAAAAACGGAGATCATATTCGGATTCAAGGGGGTCAATTTGCAGAAGAATCAGCCGGAATAGCCTCAGAAGCATTTGACAGTTTATTTGCTGCGCAGTGGGTTTGGCGGGGGGGGGGGGGGTGCCCCCCATGTTTTCCTTTTTGCTACATATGCAGAAGATTTTGAGCTTGGCGCATCTCTAGTCATTCAGAATAATGTTTATGGTTATTGTAATGCTCTTTTCCCCCTCCAAATAAAATAATGGCTCTGAATCTGAGAAGGGGGGGAGGTTCTAAAAAGAGGGCGAAATGAAGATATAGGGGGTCGTATTTGGAAACAAGGGGTCATTTTACATAAGAATCAGTCAGAAGAATGTCTTTTTGAATGAAGACCTGTGATTCAACTCGTATGCAACGTGCGGCATTCACATGATAGTTTTTTTTTTTTTTTTTGAATTTTTTTTTACATCACGAAAATTTTTTTGGGCATAGGAGTCATAGAAGCGAGTTTTATACTCTCATTCTGCACCGAAATGTTTTTCAAAAACATCTTTTTTTTTAAAGCAGAATAAAAAGATCGACTTTCGTGATTTTTCTAATATATTTTTTTTTTGGGGGGGGGGGAGGCAAATTGAGGGCATCCTCAATTCAAGGCCTTTATCTACTGATACTGAAGATCTCCAAGTACATTTCTCCAGGACCTTTCTTAATAGGATAACCGATCGATTCTCTTCTGGAACCTAACTTAGTAGACAAAAGCGATAATCTGCTAAACAGGTGGCAGAAAACGCAAAAAATAGTTCAAACTGTTTGGAAATATTGGCAAAATAGCTATTTGAGCCATTTACAACAGCTATCTAAATGGCTGCCGAGAAGGCAAAATTTAATTAAGGCCAGGCATGGTAGCCTTATTAAAGGACAATAAACTCCCCTTATGTAATAGGTCGATGGGTCGAATTGCTAAGATAATTTCAGGTCCAGACGGAAACGTAAGAATTGCCGAAATACGTACGGCAAAAGTCATTTTTGACCGACTTCAAAAAGGAGGCGGTTATCAGTTCATATCGCATTATTATTATTATTTTTTTTTGTTTGTCCACTCACAGCGTGTCACCTTGTGAACCCGATTTTGATTATTATATTTTTAATGGATAGAGGATGGCTCAACTTAGATCCCATTACTTTGTTTGACCATGTTTGTTCTTTAGAAAAAAAGTTACGGTCAAAAACGGTAAATTTCATGCAATTTCCCTATTAAATGATTAAATATAAAACCCATTGTTAGAAAAGTTTGGTGCCATACAACAGTAATATTAATAGTTATTGTAGTGATAATTTTGAATGAAGGCAAGCATCAAGTTTCTTCAGTGTCACTGCTCTATAGTGGGGGTAAACCAAACCTGGAAGTGAGGCAATGCAGTGATTAGGATCTGCTTAGCCTTCACAATGCCACCAGGTTAGGTTTGCCTCAACTATATACTAGCAGTATTTTTATCGTTATCATCTATGCCAATAACAGATGATCTGTGCTAAGTAAGGAGACACAGGATTGCATCACAAGCAAATTGTATGCTAGGAAAGTAAGTTACTTATGGAAAACGCAATATTTAAATGGTTATGTATTGTTTGACCATGGATTTTATGTAATTTGGCAATCGGCCAAGTCAAGGCGATTCCATCTGAATGAATCTAGCAGGGGAGATGGGAAAATTCGCAACTCCAACAAACTATAGGGGGCACTGAAGCCACTGTCTTATGACGGATGAAAAAGGTAAAACAAACGCATGTCGTAGCGTTGAAAATGCTCATAAGCCTAGTAAATTGTTCGTATTTTTAAATTAATTTTCAAAGTCTTGTGGGTATTCTGGTCCACGTAGAAAGAAATGAGAATTCAAGAAGCATTACTAAACGTCAAAAATTAATGCAAATTACGTAGTTCGTAGTTCTAAGCAACCGTTTCCACGATGCTGAATTCGATATTTATTCTTGAAAAAAACTAAATAATAATTGTTGCCTGACAAGAATAGCAATTAATGCTAGATAATTTAATTATATGACATTACGAATTATTATCAAAAGAAGATTATACTTCTTTGCCTTGCTTGGTTAGCGCTAATTGTTTTGCATTTGTAGCTGAGCTATTTTTCTCAAATTGCCGGATCGGTTAATTTTAAAATTTTCTGTTTCGTATGTTTCTAATTTCTGAGTTATGATTTAATTATGTCATGCTATGCAAATCATCAACAAAATTCTCACGGATATATGGTGGTAGTTTTCTTTTCAATTGATGTACCATTATTTCTTTTTACTTAGCGAATTCTGTAATCTTTCTACCATTTTAATCCACTCATGATAAAAAATAAAAATGGTTTAACTGACATGCGAAATCTCGTCAAGGGTTCTTTGCTCGCACAATACTAAAATTTTAACCCTTAAAAAAATTTGGCGAAACCTTTCAGCTGAGAATGTAAGCAATAAAGTAAATTCTTTTTGGGTTAAACATTTTTCATTTCGTTTTACAATATATATTCAAGAAAATATTTTACATATTGTCCATTTCAACTAATTGCTGCTGTAAAATAGGGAGAGGTACATTAATTAAAGATTAAAAAAGGAAAAAAAACCCATATTCTTACAAATTCACTCAAAACAATAATTTTTTTTTACTTGGTATAACATTATCCGAGTTTGTTAATCCAGTTTTCTTGTGTTTATGCTTTCACCATTTAACAATCAGCTCACTTTTTAGAAGGAAATAAGGAAAACTAACATTATTTTGAGAAGCTCGAGAATACTATTAAGGGACGAAACAATTTCTGTAGCTGAAAGCGATCTAAGATACGTCGAATGCGTTAATAAATACTCATAACAAACTGCCTATGTTTACCAACAGACACACGTGGAACGCATTGTTTTACCTTTTTCTTTAATTTTGTAAATCACCGCAAGGTAGCGTATTCGGACGCTGGAGTTGGGAGTAGCGATGGGATATATTTAATACACGCGTTTTATAATGTCACTAGTGCCTTATTCATTTACCTGCATTCTCTAAAATAAAATGAAAGGAAACAAAAATAGTTACTATGGAAACAACAAAAAGAAAATAAAATATTTTCATTTCATTCATTAATGTAAAAGCAAAATGGAAAACTCAAAACTATGAAGAAAAAAAAATTGTAGTGAGAATATAGATCGAATATATTTTAGATTAAAAAAAATATTGCTGTGAGCAAATTTTCATGTTTACAAAACTGAGGATAAATAATAGAGAGGCGAAAGCGCACATCTGTAAGAAACCAACTAATACCCCCATAAACTAATAGATATGTCCATTTCCGCCTATAAACCGGACATTAGCCTTTCCATGTAATCGATGGTCAGACAGTAGTTAAATCAACACACAAATGAAGAGGAACAAAGATAAATTTTTAGTGCCAATCGCTTAAAGTTTAAGGCGTGCTTAACGCTTTTTTACTTCATTTTACAAAATTAACAAATGCCTCGTGCTTTACAAAATGTACAAGCAAAGGTGAAAAATTGATTGGATGAAAAATATTGTAACTATTGTGAGTTATACTTTAACAGTAAAATTTGTAAAATAAGAAGAAATGAAAGACAAACTTATTTTTGCGCATTTCTTTTACAAATTTATTTTAAATATTTTATTTTTGTTTTATTATGTATTTTTTTCTTCAGTTAAGAACTAAAAATGATTAACAATGTTTAAACAAGTGCTGGAGAATTTTTATCAAAAAGATTCACTTTCAAAATGGTGTTGAAAATTCCGTTCACGAGTAATTCATTTTGTTTTGGAACGCAGCAACAATTTCGATTTACATAAAGACACTTTTTACTTCCTTTTACAAAAAGGGAAGTATTGTATTCGCGAAAAAAATTTCACTCAAAATTGGGCCTTAATTTCCATTTTGCTCACCCCAAATTAATGTTGAGTTTTTTTTCAACCCACCCACACACGGGTAAGTGCCTAAGAACGTATAAACACTCAAAATATCCATTTTGACATTCCCCGAGTTAATTACAACGACTTTTCTCGTGACGTAAAATGTATGTACGTATGTATGTATGTGCGTATGTGCGTATGTATGTCGCATCTCAAGAACGGTATGTCCTAGAAAGTTGAAATTTGGTACGTAGACTCCTAATGGGGTCTAGTTGTGCACCTCCTCTTTTGGCTGCATTCGGGTGTTTCTAAAGGGGTCTTTTGCCCCTTTTTGGGGGGAAATCATTGTTAATTTCGATGTATACTCAATTGGTGTTACAATTTGGCGGACACTTGGCGATATATCGCCAGTCTTTTCGTTGCCAAGTTTTGTCACCAACTTGGCGACAAATTTGGCAATTTTTTTTTAAAAATCTATTTTTAATTTGGCCACTGGTGGTGATATTTAGAGAGTAAACTATTGAATCACATTAAAACTACCAATAATGGGAAAATGACATTAAAATTGGAGTAAAAGGAAGTCATGTGATGCACACATCAGCTCGTTTTTTTTTTTTTTTTAGTATGGAGCATTTTTAGAAAAAAAAGGTGAAGTTTCGTGATGTAGTAACTTTTTACTATTTCTGAAATACATTTACACTAAAAAGAATGAAATAAAAAACGTTTTGAAAAAAATAGAACCGACTTCAAAATTGCTCTAAAAAGTTGAGTTCCATATAACTCAACTACAACTATAAATTTAACCAGGCCCGTTTTCGTCACTACCACATACATTATGCATTGATGAAAGCACATTTGAGTAACAATATAAATGTTTCGTTTCTAACTTTGGTCGATTTTCTGAAAAAAATATGAACGAATCTTGGTTTGCCTCCAGCTCATGTGATTCCTATTCCGGACTGATGAGTGCTAAAAAGCACGAAATTGCAGTCCTCCTATGGAATAACTGAGCTGGTGGTGTATTTTAAAAAGCTTGGTTAGACTGGATTTTACTTTTTGTTTGTGCGCCAACTTCAAAAATTATGTTTAAAAGTATTATCCATGGTGTTTAAAGAATAAAAATATTTTTCACTTTTTAGAGCAATTTTGAAGTCGGTTCTATTTTTTTTTTTCAAAATGTTTTTTTAAAAGACCAATATCAAAAATCAGAATTTTGCCAAATGCAGATAATCAATTTTCATCTAGTTAACTAACTCAGTTTATTGTGATTTTTCATGTTTGTTCATATATGTTTCTAAAATGTTGTTTTATCAGTTGTGTTTAAAAATTGTTTTACATATATGTATAATTTTCTTGAAAATTTTAAATAATGTTATAAATGTTATATTTCAACGCCGGGCGGGATGTTCAGTGTTTGTAACTTTATCGCCCCTGACGAATTTGTTTTTTTTTTTTATAACTATTCACGCCAACATATGGCAACCCTTCCTTGTACAATAAGAAAATCGCTATTGTAAAATCATGCATTCTGTTCATTGCAATAAACGCTTGCAGTCCACTGACTCGCTTGAACATTATTTCATCTAACACCGCACATAAATTTTGGTACGGAGTTTACTGGCATATAGCAAAGGCATTAGAAAGTAATAGCAAAGAAAACAATTGGTTAATTTCTAAATTTAAATTGTGAAATTAATCAATTAGCAGTTTGATTTCAATTGTTTGAATCCATTGCCATAGCAACGGGGGTCTGTCCACGGTGACTGACGTTACAACTTGACTCTATTTTTAACTTACAAATTCAGCACTGTCTTGAAATTAAATTTTGTTTCTTCTGAAATTGATCTAAAATATCATGATATGGTACATCACTGCCCCCACACTTGTTTTCAGACTTGAAGAAATTTTTTTTGTGTGAAATAAAAGGGAATAAAAAAACGTGACTGATGTTACGCAGAAGACACATTGGGAAAATTGACTTATATACAATTTGAAATTCTCTCTGCAAAATCTAAACAGATTTTTTCCCCTTAAAGTAGAGATTTTATCCTGATGAAAACACTTTGTTTTATTGGAAAAACTTAAAAACGGAGAGCATAAAAATTATTTAACACCCGACTGATGATACAAAGATTTTATGACTAATGTTACATTTACAATAAATTGTTGCAATTATAAATTATTTCTCCTTAAAAATGAAACTGGCACATGCGTTTAAAATTGTATTTAAATTACAAGAAAAGTACATTTATCTAGTTTTGAAGATATATTTTTTATGTATTTCATAAAATGAAAAGTCATCTTGCATTTATTACATCTAGTGCGCTAAATATTTTATTCCTTTCTCATGTGAATAAAAATTTCATTCACATTGACAGGCTATTTCCAATGTCTTTCTGCTTGAATCATGACAGTCACTAAATACTCTTAGTTCTTAATTTCAATGCATCTAACTTCTCGTGATACAATTATTAGTGATATCCTATAAGAACCCGTTCTCCAGTTGCAGTCAATAATTTCGCTGGAAGTGATTCCCTCCTTTACTGCAAAAAAAAAAAAGTGTTTAGCTAAACACCTGCTGCAGCTTATAAATTTAAAAAAAAAGAGTATTATCTCAAATATAACTCTTTATAACATGGCTGCAAGTCGGATGGTGATAGCTCTGAAATTTGCATGAAGCTGTGACACTTAGAAATATTTCTTGATCGATGATATAGCAATTTTCTTTTAATGTATTACATTCAGAATTAGTTACATGTATTTGTCAAATTTCATGTTGGATTTTTCTTTTACGGCTGCAGTTTTCTTTTGTGAAGATATAACAAAGAGCACTTTTAGTAACTAACAGATTTTACCAAGATGTGATTTGAAGAGGGGTAAAGCAACTTATAATTTAAACCTGAGACTTTAACACTTTCAATTTGTTCTACTCTTGTTCTACTTAATCATCTAATTTCTCTTTTTAGTTCCATTCTGAACTAACTTTGGTAATTATGCTAGGTTTTTTAAAATTATTTTATTTATTTTTTATTGTCCGCTCTTTTTAGATTCTACTTTGTTTTACTTTTTGAATTTTTCATGTTTTCCTTTATTTCTTAATTATCTCGCCTCCTTGTTTGCCTTTCTGCAGCAATCAATGGCATTTGTGCAATTTGTTTGAGGTTTATTTCCGAAAAGAGAAATGTGACTGATGTTACTGTGACTGATGTTACAAATTTTAAATAAGTTTTAAATAATTAAATTCAACTATTTCTAAATGTTTTAGGGATTAATACTACAGATATTATCATAAATAAAGAGAATATGACTTTTTATTAACTTGGGGTTTGTTTTTGTCTAAGCAATGCAAACTTTTTTACAATTTTGTGACTGATGTTACATTAGTATGAGGCCTAGTTTTAAAAAAAATGTTAAAAGACAATTATAACAGTTAAAAGTTTCTTTGTTGGTCTAATCTCTTCCTGTATAAACAAAATTTCAATAAAAAATAAGATTGTAGACATAACAAGTAATTTCCTAAGTGAAAAAAAGGATTAACTTTTAGAGCCGCTCATACAACGACACATGAGCACTAAGTAGTGTTGTTCAAATTTGCCTATAAAACTTACAAAAAACGTGTTTATAACTTTTTTTGCATAGGTTTATAAAAATACAGCATTTTTCTCCTCACATAAAAGAAAAATGTACTGATACAATGAAGTTTTTTTTTTACTTTAATGTCTCTAGTTTCATGGAATTGCCCAACGTGTTTATCGGATTGCCGCTTGGCAACGCTGTCCTCCATACTGGAAGTGAACGCGGGCGTTAACGGAAGAACATTTTTTAGGCAAATGCGAGAGGATTTGGTATTGAGGAGGCATTGGTTAAACGGGGACACACTGTATGCATGTTAATACTTACATCTTCTGTTTCCATGATGTTGCAACATTGTCCAAAGGAAGTAACTGTTTGTTTTGGATTGACACGCAGCGAATCTTCTGAAGATGGCACGGAATAAGACACACAGTAGCCCCTACAGGCATTTGTTGTAATGTCGAATTCTACGCAGCCGGGAATGCTTATAGTTCTGGTGTGACCTAAGAGATAAATACATTCGCATCGTAGTGTATAGATTCAGACTCAATTAAATATAATAATTGCCGTGGGCAGGTAAACAGCAGTATCTGCGTAAATGAGTTTTTGAGATATGTGAAGACATGCGTTTAGGATTCAATTCTAACAATAGTTAAATTCCGGAATTTGAGTTTTTTCGTCATTTTTTCCACCAGAAACCAAATAAGCAAGCATATGCAATAAAGCTAACATACAACAAATGACATGACAAAAATTCAAAAATATGAAAAATGAATAAAATGCAGTTACTGCCATTTACCTGTCCAAGGCAGATAAGCTCTGAATGATGGAAAATATCCAAGTAAATACAACGGAACAGCGGAGTAAGATTTTCAAAAGTTACGTAATATGGGTGTACTTTACAGTAATAAATTCAAGCTATATAACTTTGGATAAAAAAAAATATATATATATTCCGCTCATATTCGAAGCTGACTTTTGAAAACTCATAGGACTGAACAATAGGTCGCAAAATCAAGACACGGTAAAACTGAATAAATGCACATAAATACCTAAATTGAAAAAAGAACGAAAGAAGATAGCAACATTGCACTACAAATAAATTTTCATGTCATGGAAAAGCTTGTAATACTTTTAAATGTAAACATACTTTTGCTGTCATTTCGTACAAAATACTCGTGACATCAAACTACCAGCGTCATTAAATATTTAAAACCTAATTTACTAAACTAATGCATTAAAACAAATTTCCTTTAGTTTCTGTTTTTTCAAAAAATAGTATTCAGATACATGATTTACATGCCTTCGTGATACGCAAGCATCTCAAAATTAATACTTGACTTTTTGGAAAATGGACTGAAAGTGATTTATTGAATACCTCTTTACTAGATTATGTTGAAGTAATAGGAGGACTATCGTATACTTGACTTACTAGAAAAATTAAAAAAAAAAAAAGAATAGCAGCAGATAAAAAATCTAGAATTTTAACTTTGTTTACGGAATTCTAAGTATTAATAGAGGAGAAATGAGAAGAACTGGACAGCTACATTACTAAGACGAAATGAAGGGTAAAAAAGATATTTCTAAACTTGTTCAATAGATGCAGCAGCAAAAGTCTTAAGTTGCTACACCTATACTGAACAAATTCGAAATGATTTTTTCCACTTTATTTCGGCATATAAGTGCAGCTGGTCCATTCCCCCCAGTTTTCCACTATCATTCAAGGTATCATAAACTTTGAAAAGATTTTTTCAATTACAATTTTATCTACGTAGTTTATTCATTAATTTATTTCTTAAACTCTTTCTTCTTAACCTTATTTATATAAATAAAAGGATATATTT
Organism: Uloborus diversus; assembly: GCF_026930045.1. Lineage (NCBI taxonomy): Eukaryota > Metazoa > Arthropoda > Arachnida > Araneae > Uloboridae > Uloborus > Uloborus diversus. The sequence continues at coordinate 17,443,637 of NC_072733.1, read as the reverse complement.
ATTAAGGAAGTTGAAACTAGTTTTTTAACCTCTGACTGAAATAGAAAGATTTCTGTGCTCCTTCCGTCTGCACAGAAAAATTCAGTAAATGTACAAACTCATGTGACAATGACAACCGCAAACTAAAAGCCGTCAACCAGCACGTGTTTAAATAATCTAGTATGAGAGATTGTCCGAGAATTGCAATTAACTTAAAAATTTGATTGAACAGGAGCTAAATAACTCCATTCCAAATAAGACCTTCTTGAAACGCGTCCGACAATGGAAACACTTTTGGGGAAATTGTGTGGAATTCCAAGGAGATTACTTTGAGGGGGATTAAGGGCTGTTCACTTATCGGCCGTCCATCCCGTTTTTTGACGTGACGGACTGCCGACGAAAACAGAGTATCATTCACATACGATCGCCGTGCATCAATCACGTGGCTGAATTCACCCACCAAAGAGAGGAGCGCGCTGCTTGGCGGCAACCAATGAAATGCTGTTTTACTTTTGACGGCCGTCAGATATCAAGGCTCTTCTGATCGAAACCGGTCCCGTCCAAGATGGCTTGCTGTCATGGCAACCAGCAAAGAAAACCTATTTCGGGTGGAAAAAAATGGGATGGACGGGACGGACCGCCGTAGTGTGAACTGCTCCTTAGGTATCCAACGCTCCAGGTATGCCAGTTTTTTCTTCGGCCATCCGATGCTTTTCTAGGAGACTTCGCATGGGTGACTTTTAAAGTCAGACTACAGCAGCGGTCGTCAACCCATATTAACCGACAATCTACTTTCCAATTTTGGTGAAACCTAACATCGACTTGGGCTGGGGGAACGACATGATTGACTTATACGGTTGTCTTTTTTCTAAAAACGCAATGGGTAGTGTCACTTTCAACCTGTCCTGAGCTTACGGTTGCGATAAAAAACCTACACATTGATCAGCAAGCAATAAGCGTTCATGCTATTCCACATGTTGACTGTAAAGGTAGCGCAATATATTTTCTGTTTCTGATAGCACCGTTAACAAACATTTTTTGAAAGAAAAAGTTGGACTTAAGTATTAAACGTATTTTATTTCCTTAAAAATTAAGCTATATATACTTGAAACACTAATTTACTACACTTAGAATGGATTCACAATAAGAGATACACTTTTATGATTATATTATATTATATTATATATTTTATATTATATTTTTTCTTGAATAAAATATGTTAATCCCTTTTCAAAACAATGTTTTTTCACTAAAATGATTTTTAAAATTCATACCAAGGCTTAGCTGTAAGTCCATAACAAATTTCGTGAACTGTTTTTTCAAGAACAATAGAGATGAAGATTTTTTTTTAAGATATTAAAAATAATACTTAGCAAATAATTTTTTTTTTGGAAATATTTCGAATAACATTTGATAACATTAAACTTAATTTTTTCCTATAAAATAATGCTTATTTATATCGGTGTGACAAAAAATATGTCCAAGCTGTTGCCGTGATTTACTGCAAATTGGCACGAGACCATTCAATGGATCACTATCAACGATTGCCGACCACTGGTCTATAGATTGTCTACTGGAAAGTTAAACTCATTCATATTTCTTGGAAAGCAACCAAACTGCGCATATCATAAACGGCATGTATTTAACCAGGAAGACTAGAAGATTTTCAGAGCAGCTCAAAGAATGAAATTTCATTGATCAACGACTTTTTCAACTGACGGTTAGCTAACTGTGGTTTTCGTTTGTTGGATAAGTTTGAACTGAGCTTACTAAAAGCCACACTGGCTGTAAGAGTAATTTTACTAGTGAAACGAAAAAAAATTATGTATTCTTAACGTACTTCACATACTTTCAGTCGAGCTTGCATTTAACGTTCAGAAGCTACGCAGAAGTAGAAAACTCCTGGAGTACACGCGTTGTGTTTCATTCTACTTATGTGCAGCTTTATCTCGAACTCAGTTAATAAGTTAGGCTTCCACAATAATTTTATTTTAAATTTTATGTCACTTTATTTAAATTAACACTTAGAGAGATTCTTTGACACAAAAGTGACATCATGATGAAAGTAGAGTTCTAAAAGCTAAACCAAGACAAATAATATAGTAGCATAACACAAAAACCTCATCAAAAACAAAAATTTTCCACTGAGGTTTTTTATTTATGAAACAAAGTTTTTCTAACTAAATGATCAAATCGATCGGTTATCAAATTTACTTACCAACTTTGAAGCAGCCAGGTTTCTCCCAGATATTAGCTTTTGACCTATTTATTAAAACTAGTACTAAAAATGATAGGAATTTGAAAGAATTTGCCATAGTTGACATGCGAATGAAGACGTATTGGAAAAGTTACAGCATCTATGAAAAAACAAAACAATATATATATATATATATATATATATATATATATATATATATATATAAATATATATATATATATATATATATATATATATATATATATATATATATATATATATATATATATATATATATATATATATATATATATATATATATATATATATATATATATATATATATATATATATATATATATATATATATATATATATATATATATATACTGCAAAAAATAATTGTTGTTTTTACAGTAATATACTGCTTTTTCCTACAGTTTAATACTGCTGTGCTAAATAACAGAGAAAAACTGTAAAAATATTTTAGATTGCGCAAAACGATGCGCAAAAGGTGTTTCTTTCATACGGGAACAGAAACTAATGAATTCAAGATATTGGCAGCCATGTTTTTTGATGATTCGGATGTGCTGAGGCAGAACTGTTCAACTGTAATTCAAGTTAAAGGTAAGTGCTGGTTATATTATATTCATTCCCTTTTCCTCAAAATATAGTTTTCTTTATCATCGAAAATGTATGTAAAATAACAGTTTATTTTGAAATCGCAATTCGTATCCTAATATTCGTTGATGCTGACTTTGCAATTTCTTATAGTTGCTAAGTTGTAGCGATTGCTTTCTAGCAAAAATCCGAGTAGTTGTTGTGATTCTGAATATTTTATTGCACGTGTGATAGTTTTTAAACATTTTCTGAAACTCAAATTTTATTTAAAAATAAATCAATTCCTTTCTTGATCGTATTTAAAGTTATTAGAACATTAAACTTTGTGTACGATTACATTTTGTGTTATATACTATGTCAGTGCTTAAAATTTAATTTTTTATTTTCTCTAGTGAATTTTTAACATATCGCAATTGACTTCTTTCTTCTGTTTTTTTTTTCTTATGTTCAGTTTTAAATTCTTTAACATTTTGCATTTAACCATTTTATTGAAAAACTTTACGTTATAGCATCAGTAGCTTTTATACATAATTCGATGAATAAAATGAAAATAAATAAAATAACAACGTGACAGAGAGACATGCAAACAGTATACAATTTACTGATATTTTTTGCTGAAGAATTTGTCACTGTGGAAATACAATACTCTGATGTCTGAACGACTCAAAATTCTCTGAAATCTGGAGCCAGCTTTCATACTTAACGGTTGAAAGTAAAATAATAATAATTGAAAAAATCATCAATAAAGAACTCAAAAAAAAAAAAAAATAAATAAAAAAAAACTCAAAAAATAAGCATTTTAAAATACAAACACGAAACCCTTGTGTTTTAAAAGTTTTATATTTGCGTCAGCAGGAAATTAAAGTTTTACTTCAGGAAAATTGCACTAGTACCATTGAAACTTGGGAACGTAAAAATAATTTTAGAAACTATATTCAAAGGCACTCGATTGGAGGTCACGGGAAGTCTCTATGACCTCCCCAAAAATGCCATACTGGGAAAATTTTGTCTGGCTATTCGGCAAATTTGGGGACATAATTGTAATGTTGCAATTTTTAAATTCTCGAATGTGCAAATTTCATTAGATATTGTACTTAATTGTGCTTACTTAATGTGTGCATTTACCAGTATTTTATTAATCGGCAAATATTTAAGTTCCATTTGGCAAATTGAGATTATACGCCTTCCCAACATATTTAAGTTCAGGCCATGCCTGGCTATATTTTAAAATTTTCAGCTTTTCATTTCTGATCTGGCAGTGTTTCGTTCTCGTCAAAATTACAGCTTTTAAATTTAAAGTAGAATATTTACATTATTATGCATTGTTTGTCATATTTTATTCGCTTTGAAGGGCATGCTCATTTAGAAAAGTAGATGCTCGAGAAACTACAGTAGAATTTGAAACTCTTACAACCTTGAAACTCATCAGTTTCCTTACATTTTAACTTTTAGAACACTTTGAGTCTTAAATTTTGGCATCAACATGTTCAGGATGAAGACAAAAAGTATATTATAAATAACGAAAAGTGTGATTCTGTACTTCACTGTCTTTCACTGCTTATCAAAAGTAAAAATATGTCAGATTGTTATCCGTGTAAAATGAAAAAATCGGAGAATTTCGTTTAAACCTGTAACGGAGATTCAAGCCAACACCCGGTAAGACCTTTTGCATTTGAATACGATGGGTTCCTTAGCAGTTGAGTTCTTTAAAGCGGGGGGGGGGGGCGATTATTTTCACAATAATAGACGATTTTTCAAGAAACTCTCCAGTTTATTTCTTTAAGAAGAAAAGAGAGGTTTAAGAACATTTTGTCAGGTTTCAAAAGATAAGAGAGATTTGTGGCAAAGCTCCGATAACGGAAAGGAATTTCTGAACTCCTGGTTTGAAATTTACCTTAGCGACCAAAGCATAATAATCGAAAAAACCAACAAATCCTCTGGTTAACAAAGTAGCGTCATAGAACACTATAAGTCAACATTAATTGAATGGAAACTTTGAAATGAATCGGGTTTGCCTCAGCAGTTCTGAGCCGAAGCAGCTATGTACTTCCACTGCTTACGGACTAGAGCGGCTTTAAAAGGAAAAACCAAACCCTTTTTTGAGCTTTTTGGGGGAAGAAAGCCATCTATTAAACAAAACCTATTTTGAGCTATTTGGGGTAAGAAAGCCATCTATTAAACACTCCCGAAGTTTTTTTGGATGCATTTCGTATATTGGACTTCCAAAACAGAAAATAAACAAATTGGATATGAGAACTCAACAAGGAGTCATGGTAGGATATGCGTTTCATACGAAAGGTTACAGAATTTGGGGTCTCAAAAATCGCGAAGTGACAGAAACGCTGAATGTTAAATTCGATGAAAATAAATTCTGGACGACCCCCCCCCCCCCCCCCCTCAGGAACGAGAAACAGAGGGACACAGTTTTATTTCACTACTGAGTAAATCTGAAGTAGCAGAAGAATATCCTGAAAATCATAAAATAGCATGTTGAGAATTAAATGGGTTAAAGCAAGTCCAAGGCAAAATAAAGAATACAGGGATAAGTATTATTCTATTGACACGACGGTTCTAAAGTCCGAATCGTGAAGCCGAGGTTTATTGTTCTGAAAATAACATTGAATATGACACAAAATATTTTAATTTCACTTGTGATGATAATTCAAGAAAAGTATAGGATTTTTATGAAGATAGAGGGGGATAATTCAAGTATGCTAGAAGCTAACATTTCCGAGATTTAAATTTGGCAAAACGGAATGGCTCAAGAAATTCAGGTGATATGAGAAAGAAACGTTTACGTATTGGTTCCACTGAATGAAAGTTTTAGAAAGAAAAAAGGGTACAGATGTTTTTTTTTAATTTAAAAACAAATGAGCAGAATGAAATAATGCGCTTCAAGACCAGACTGGTAATTTTAAATACCCACCAGGTGGGGGGGGGGGGTACTTTTCGAAAGTGTTTTCTCCAGTAATTTCCTTTCCTTTGATTGAGGCTTTCTTTTCAATTTTTGTGTATAAGCTACATTGAGTCCATTTCCATGTAGATGTTTGCAATGCGTATCTATATGCGGATGTAAAAGAGGAGATTTGTGAGACAACCTGAAAGGTTTGTTCGTCCCTGAAATCTAAATTTTGTCTGTAAATTGAATAAATCATTGTCATTCTGATACAGATTACGCCTCGAATCACGACGACCGGATTTCAATGGGGGGGGGAGGGGGGCTTGTAGTGTTTTTGGATAGGGTACGAATAATATGGTGGTACATTCAAACAAAAATGCGTACAACTGTCAACGATGGAAGCGGAGTATATTTCAATTAGTGAATAATCTAAGGATGTGGGTTAAAGGAATTTTAAATCAATTGGCTATGAAAAGAGTTCAGAATTTTAGATTGTCACAGTACAGAGTACTATTAATCAATCTAGTTGCAATCGATTTTTCTAGTTCTGCAATAGAAAATTGCAGAACTAAGCAGATTGATGTGGGGGTACTATTTCCTAAGGAATTCGATTGATAAAAATGAATTTGGAATACAATTTGATGAAACTAAAAATAATGTAGCTGATTGTTTTACAAAACCTTTCTCTAGGGAAAACTTACATAAAGCTTGAATTGCAATGACATATTTTTCTAGGGTTTTTTTTTTCTTTTTTTTGAAATGTTTCAATTATTCCATTATGTTTAAGTTATAATTTGTGCATACAAACGGATGGCCTGTAATATATTTCTATTTTTTTTTTATTCATGTCTTAAAGTATTTCATTCCAGCCGCCTGAATTTCCTTCACCTAAATTTATTCACTAATGCAATATTATTTCTATGAGTTTAGTGGTACCAGAATTGAATGGGTGGTCTCATTTTATCAAGATGGCAATTCGTGGTTGTGTTCCGCTTGGAATTTCAAAGAAGCCTCTAGTCTGAAGGATGTTGCAATGATTCACTTAGTGACATGAATGCCGGTAATGGAAGTTTATAAGTACCTTTTTCATTTATATTTTTATGTTTTAGGATGTAATTTGTAATCAAAAATGCTTTTGAGCTTTAGAGCGTTCTTAGCCACTAAAGCCTATCCTACGGTCTGTGTGCCATATTGGGCCCCTGAAGCTGATTTTTGTGTGCCCGTTGTCAGGTTTTATGTTACAATCAAGAACTATGTATTGGAACAAGATAAACTAAATTTTGTTTTGATTTAAATGTGATGGATCATACAATTCATTTACGTCTGGGTTTTTTAAACTTGTAATTCAATATTGGTTTTTATGGGTAGTTGAAAAATATCATTTCAAGAATCACCGGAATATAGAAATTTCTGTTAGTGCTAAATTAAACGTAATTTATTTCATTATTTATTTATTTTTTTATTTTTATTTTCCAGTAAATTTTGGAGCACTGATTCTTTGTTTTTACATGTTAGTAAAATTGAAGGAACCAAATCAGAATGTTAAGTTCTTTATTATTTATTGTACGTATGTTTGTAAAAATTTAAAGGAACAAAATTTAAAGTCAACTTTATAATGAGAGCAACAATAAAGATTAGAGTTTAAAGTACGATGTATTACAGCGTATGAAACTTTCTTCGTATATTCAGACTTGTGACACTTATCAAACAAAATTATAGATTTTTTTTATTGTAATGTAAATAAAAAGCAGTTATTTTGCAAATGTGAGCATATTTAAATTTACAGTTAAAAGAGGTGCGGTCTTCTGGCAAGCATTTCCAAGAAGGTAAGCATTGTTTACAGCAAGGACGGCGGGCCAAATGTGGACTTACAATTTCTTAATGATTAGAACTGGCAGTATCAGATTTAATCTATTTCTTGACATGTTTGTCGATTTATTCTTTTGTTTAAAACTTTCAACTTTTCTGATCGATTTTCACTTTTTACTGAATTGACTTTAACTAAGTCATCTTGATTTTGGGAATATAGAATTGTTTCTTCCGAGTTTCAGGTAAATTCTGAAAAACTTAAAGATAAATTGTCTAAATCCTATCAAAAGAAGTAGCACTTAAAAAAAAAAAAAGCCGCCGGCGGATTTAATGGGGATATCGATAGCTGTTCAAAACGGGGGGGGGGGGGGCACATTTTAAAAGACATAAAATATAAATGAAACATCTTAAATTATGCTCAAATATTAAGACAGATATAAGATAGAATGCTCTTACGGTATTATTTTATTCCAACTCAAATGATTTTTTTATGCAGTTCCTTAGTACTTAGAAAAAAAGCTCCAAAAAATTAAATTTAAACAATATAATAGCACAATTGTGGAATAAAATATATGAAACAAAAATATTTTAAAAAATTACAAGTAAAATATTTCATATTAAGTACAGAAATCTAAATTATTTTACATCACACATTGTTTCATATTCAGATTTCTAATAATGGGCAGCTGTCGAAGAAAAAGAATATGAAGCTGGTATCAGTTGAACATAGCTCGAGCTGTTAACAAGTGTTGGAATGGAATATGAGTTAAAGAAAAAGAAACAAAAAACATCTACGGTTTTCAGTGCTACTATAGCAACTCGGGGAGGGGGGGGGGGCTAAAAGAGGCTAGATACAGTATTCATTATTTTAAATGAATACCTCAATATTTCCCAATTGGTTGTACTAAACGTCGACCTTGCTCCATTTTCTAAAAAAATAATTCTCTACCGCATCCTAATTATTGCTTTGAAGTAAACATATTGCAATCCAATAATCTGGAGCCTATTATAAGAAGAAACTAGTTTCAAGTTTTATTATCCTTAAGATATATATTCTCCCGTTCACCAATCACTTCAGTTATCCGATCGAAAAAAATAAATATTACTCTTAATCAACGGTCTCCTATGTATTACAAAATCCTTCAAAACTACCGAAAGTTAGAAGGATTTTTTTTAATTGTATTTCAGAAACCAGTATAAGTCTATTTCTTGACATGGAAGATAAAATGTAAGATTATGTTCTTTCTTTTTTCTTTTTTGAGTTCTTATGTAAAGTATTCAGATTAGGTCTATTTCAATTAGACACTAATAAACCACCGTTTCAATTGCGTAGTTTCCAAATTGCTGCACAGCAGTTTTTTTTTCTCCTTAAAACAACATATTTCGCGCTTACTGGTTCCTGAAATAAACGATTCAATTACAATTTAGGTATATGTTAAGCGGTTTCAAAATAAAAGCAACTCCCAAGGCAATCTTAATTTCAGATCATTCAGAGTCATATTTTAATTATTTTAGGGCGTATTTTTATACCTACGTAATTTGATTTTTCCATGAATGTTTTTTGGCGTCCACAAGTTTTATGAGATTCTAACAATTTTTATTTTGACAGATGCTTTCATGATATAAGGCCTAGTGATGGCACCTAAGTCGGCAAAGATGTCACAAAGAAGAATCAAGTTTGTAATGGAAAAATATTGGCCTTGAAAAAATTAGCATTCGGTTTTAAATGAATTTCTGCAATTTCACTGTAAAAACTACTAATCGATATTTATAGGTGATGTATACGAAATAAAATAATTTGGCAATTTTTAATGGTGTGAATGTTTTATTTTTTCTCATGAAAACAGTATAACATAATATAAAGTTATATAATTTTTGGAGTAGTAAAACCAATTTTTAACTTTAATACTAGTACTCATAAACCTGCAGATTTTATTATACCGAGTGAAAAATTGTTTCTGTTTAGTAGCTCTGGAATTTTAAACCGTCACATATTTATAGTTTTCATCTATGTAAACTTTAAAAGGTTAATAGGATAAAGTATTATTTAATCTATAATAATCAGTTTAGAATAAAAACCATTCTGTGCAGTCTAAATGCTGTATACTGCACATATGGTGTGAAATAAAATTAATTTGTTACTAGTATTTCTCAAATAAAGTAGATCCAAATGCAACTTATAACATTAAAAAAAGAAGAAAACCATGAAAATGTTCTGTTTTACCATAAAAGAAAAATAAATGCAGATAATTGCATGCATCAAGTTAAAATAAACTTAAAGGTTTAATGGATTGCATATTGCAAAACATTTCTCACGTTATGCTGCACATTTTAGCATTACAATAATGCTGGAAGTGAAAAAAGTACTTTTAGTGAAGATATGATGTAGTATTTTCAGTTATATATAAAAAACCTTTCTCATTTTTACTACCTCCATGGATCAAAAAGTTTTGTATTATGAAAAAGCTATAACTGTTCTTAAAATAAAGCTTCAGACCATATTTTGCAATTTCCTTCAATTTGAAAACTTTTAAGTCTGCAATAGAGCTAAAAGTTTTTTGTAGAAATGAAAATGCACCACTTTTTCTTCTTTAACATGTGTTTATAAAATATTGAGATGGGGCATTGATTTATTTTGTGTACAAGGAAATTAATATCAATAAAACATATATTTAGCAGCAGTTAACTATTTCTATGGAAAAGTGTTTTATATTTCTTTATTTGTCACTTTTCATAGCCTAAAACATTATTTTTGTTGTTGAAAAACTTAAGAAAAGGAACAGATTTCGTATGTAGGCTGATTTATACAACGTACATACTGACTCAATTGCTTTACTTTTCGATATTGTTCTTCAGCTGTAAAAGCAGTGATTTCGGCTATGAAAAGAAACGATACGGTGAAAAAACCCTTTTGCATAAGAATTGATAACTTCATTTTATGGTTTACTGCTGTTAATTTTACTGTACAAATCATTTATAAAACCGTATACTTCTGCTGCTTTTATGGCACAATTCAGTTGATTCCGCAGCATAATACTGCGAACTTTACAGTTTGATACTGTTGATTTTGCAGGGCAATTCCGTTACAAAACAGTATATAACTGTTAATTTTACATATTATCTCTGTTAAATTTACAGGTCAAGTCATTCCTAAAACAGTATATTACTGCTGATTTTACAGTTTGATACTGTAAGTTTTACAGGGCAGTTTTATTAAAAAGCAGTATATTACTGCTAATTTTACAGTTTGATACTGTAAGTTTTACAGGGCAGTTTTATTAAAAAGCAGTATATTACTGCTAATTTTACATTTTGATACTGTAAGTTTTACAGGGCAGTTCTATTAAAAAGCAGTATATTACTGCTAATTTTATAGTTTATCGCTGTAAATTTCACAGTAAAAGTCTGCTATAAAACAGTATATTACTGCAAATTTTACAGTTTAGAATTGTAATTTTTGCAGTTTTTCTTTGGAATGCGAGCTGCCAGTATTTTACTGTAAAAACAACAGCTTTTTTTTTGCAGTGTATATATATATATATATAATCTGGATCTCTTATATAAATTCTGAAATGAGCAAGAAAAATATCTATAAATTTGATTTGTAAAGTAGTTTGGTGTGAACAAAAATTACAAAAGCTTAAAAATCAATAAATGTAGTTTTAAAAATAACCTTTAAACCTTTCTGATATGCTGATGTTCTTTTACACAGTGATTTTTCTAAGAGATGCTACACTTTAAAAGTTATTTGACGAAAAACACACATAGTAATGCACGAATACAGAGATACACATTAAAAAGTTAAATTATTTAATGCTTTAATCGGGATAATTTGTTCTTATTTAATTTCTGAGATTAGCGTCACCCTATATTGCCGTGGCGTCATATAAGTGCGTAGTGAATGCGTATATAAATTGAAACGGTCTGGCCACTAATGCTAAGAGAAAAATGCTGTTAGAGAGATATTTTACACTTCTATGTATATTTAAACTGGCAATGGATGTTGTGATGCCTATTCAAATATTCGCTTCGTTTCCTACAAAATACATTTAATTTAAATGTTTCTTCAATTCAAAAGAGTCTGCTTTTGGAATTAATGCCTCTTATCTAGCAGTTATTTGCGTTTACTACTTACTTTGAAGTGTAGGCAGCAAAACTGCTTCTGCCGATTCATTTCTTTTTCACGTATCATTACAAAAAGGTCGGAAAATTCGTTATTCTCCAAATAAGCAAATTAATAGATAAATAAATAAGTAAATAAATAATATAAATAATATAAATAAAAATATGAATAATAAAAATAAAAATATGAATAATAAAAATAAAAAATAAAAGAAGTGATAACTATAGTTTTAACATTTGATAGCTTTCTTCCCAAAAATATTACACCTTTTTCAGGACAATTGCTATTTATTGATAAACTTTCTCTAGTTCCAATTTTATGTGTTCCCGCCCCTTAATAAATGGTAGTTAAACATAAACGGCACACTTGAATTTTCTTTCAAATGTTAAAAATGCTGCTAAAGTAAATTTTTGTTGAATTTAACAAACGTGTGGATCATATAAAATCAAGTAGCCAGTTTATGAGTTAGTTTGAATTAGTAATACATGCAACATATTTTCAATAAACTTACTTTGAAAAAATCACAGAAGCCCGAAATATCAAGTGAAATGTATAATTAGAGAAAGAAAGAAAGAGAGAGAGAAGTGCAAACTCAATTATTTGAATTGAGAATATGTAGTTCATACTTTTACCTTACAATTGAATAGAGAAAATCCGTTAAGTAGCAGATGTTTCCTTGCTACTAAAATTGTTTTTTACGTTATTAATTTGCGTTTACGGTCAAAAAGTAAATTCTGGCATTTAATCCTTATGTTTGACGCCCGTAAGACATAACCACTTATGGAACTGTGCTATAAATCTGACAGCTGTGTTAGAAAACTAAATATACATTTCCATTAAGATTTTTCTATAGTTTAAAAAAGGCTTGTGTGAACTGTAACATAAGCATTATTTTCAAATAATTTAAAATTCTGAAGCGATATTTACTTGGGCATTACATTAAAACGATTTCTTCGAAGATTTTATTGATGTCTATGAATCACAATTTGTAGTTAAGAAGAAGGATTAAGGTAAATATTTATCAGGAGATGAAATTGGTTTGAGGAACTTTTTCAGAAAATGAGCTTAATAAAGAAAAAGTTAAGCAAAATATTTGTAGGTATTTATTCATGTGTGTAAATACTGTGGATTATCTCTTTTTTCTTTTCTCCTTTATTTCTTCACCAATTTCTAAAGAGGTTATGGAACTAAGAATAGTAACATGTAAAGTTTTGCTGTGCTTTCAAAGAAATTTCGTGTTTTTTTAGAGAAATCATTACGAATTTGTCAAACAAAACAGTTAAAAAAATACAATAAAGACTTGTAAGCAACAAGACATTTTTCATTGTCCACATTTTGTTGAGAAGAGTATATGAACAAAACCCTGAAATCTGGAGCTAGTTTGTATAGTTAGGTCAATTTGCATAGCTAGGATCGCTTTAATAACAGACATAATTTGTTTTTCTTGAAGAATTACTTGTTGTTCATACAGATAGTTTATATATTTAAGAATACCTCATTTTTGATCTAATTCCATGTACTTGACTGTCCAAGTAACATTTTTTTTTTCGTTAAAATAATTTTTTTGCTCCAATAGTATTATTTCTTTCAGGTGGTGATGAAATATTTTTTCGAAAAAAATTCAGCGTTTTGCCTTAGTATCCCTATACGTACCATGTTATACCAAGTAACCCTGCATCCGAAATTTTTTGGCTTGCTTGAAATATTTAGAAAAAACGATTTTGAAGTTGCTTTTTTTTTGAGGTTGCTTTTTGCCAAGGATTTCTTCATAGGTCCTATATGATTTTGTATTCATAAAGTTAAGCAATTCACAACGTTCACCAGAATCTCTTCAAGTATTAAAAAAAAAATGTGCCAACTACCCCACATATCCATAAAAATAAATAAATATATTTATTTTATATGCACATGCACAGTGTATGCTTTCATGCATATTGAGCCGAGTAAAGGGATCTTGGTTGCTTTCTCTGCATTAAAAACGTGCTAGTAGTAAAACCTGTTCTATGGAGAACTTTGGACTCGGTACCAGAATTAGTTGTCAAGTTGGCGCAACCATATGACTCGACAACAACACATAAATAAGACTACTTAAATAAAGAAGTCTTTTCAAAGTTCATTATTTTAATGCTTATGCACGTAAGTTTGCTGGTATCTTCCTGGCTGATCGACAAGGAGGTACAAAAAGAAATGGAAGAGTTTGAAAACGGATAATCGGTTTAGATTGTTTTTGATTTTGTGAACAATTATAAAAGTGATCGAATTATAATTTCGTTTTGTGTGATTTTACGCTGATGTTCTGCTCTTAGTATTTAAACTAGTACTATGCATTTCTGTAAATATTCTAAGTAAATATCGTCATTTGTAAATATTTTTGTGTAGTTGAAGCATTATTTATTGTCCAACACTGTATTTAACTACGCTATCACAAATTGTAAAATGTTTTATTTAATTAACCTAAGATTATAATTTTTACTGTTTTATTTATCGATTATTTGAAAACTGAAAGTCAGATATTAATCGAGCATAAACCAAACAGGAGGATTTTAAAACTTCAAAGTTTAATTAATTTTTTTTAAGAACATGCAACAATGAAATAGTAGCTTTTTGGTTTTGATTTTTGAATAATAGTAGTTATACTTGGTAATTACAAAGAGATAAAAAGATTAAAGTGGACCCCCCCCCCCCCCGACCGCTCTCCCCTAAAAAAACCAACAACAACAATATACGCGTATGACCTGAACAAGTAAAACTTGAGGTAAAGAGTAAAATGTTTTTGCTTATGGATGAAGCAGCACATTTTTGAGTAATTTGTTACAAAATATTTTAAATAAATATAGTAGGATATTTTAAAAATATTATTCTTTTAAATGGGGAGGAGTGAGTTCTTGTATAAAAAGATACATTGATGAACTTCTCAAAGTTGGATTTTTGACGCCCTCGTACGAATCCGACCCCCTTTTTAAGAAATAAAACGTAAGCAGAAAGCATTTTAAAATTTCATAAAATACAAGAGAGGCAATTTAATATCTTTAAGCAACACTTACGGCAAAGTCTTTTCCTCACTCCCTTTGATGTTCTGTACCTCCGCTAAAAGTATGCACCTCTATTTAAGGAAACATTATGTGATTATGATTAATAATCCAATTAGCACTGTTTGACATTATCTTAGGTACATAAAAACGAGCTTTAGAGCCGAATCGGTGAGAGGGTGTTATCAAACGGAGTAAATACTTAAGCAAAAGAAAGTTACCTTTTACGGTAATTGTTGCTTTAAATAGCTCTAACATTTAATTTAGTATTCTTTCTATACAGAGGTGATCTTTTTAAACACATATTTCAAGTTTCTTGGCATAGTATTAAGCTTAACAAGTTTCAGAATGATGTAAATTGTATTAAAAGGGCGAGATCAAACATTTGATTTGCAATGGGAATTTGTAGAGCATATTTTGCTACTAGGATAACGTCAGGAGAAAAATCTTGAAAAATTCTCAAGTAATGGCAGTACCAGTTCAACTTCTTGGCCAAAATTTTAGAGCAATTAGCCATTATGTTTTTCTAGTGACAAGTTCTTTGTTTTAGCAGGTGTTGTATGTAATTTTATCAATGTCGTCTTCACGTGAAAATGTATGTTAAACTAACTAATAAGCTAAACTTAATCATTGCAAACCATGATATGAACATTCAAGTAAATATTATGACAATGTTTAATTTTTAAAATTAAATTAGTAATTCGTAATTTTTGAAAATTAGTTCTAAGGTAGATGATTGGGCACTTGTGCACACAACATGTAGGGGCACATGTGAACAAACCCAATATCCTCTCCGTAACAAATATTTGTGGAGAATTAATATAAGTGTTAAAAAAGGGAACTTTGGTTGCGCATACAAACAATATAGAGTACTCTTCCGCTGGTAGATATTCAAACTTTGTTTCACTCCATGCCGAGTCGTGTAGCAGCTGTCATTACGGTGCGTGGTGGCTACACAAAATACTAATTTCTATCTCTTTTTATTGTTTGTTCGGTTTGAAAATGTAATAATTTATTTGTACCATTACCACTCAACTGTGTATTAAATTTCATTCAACTATGATGCTTCCTTCATGGTGTTACAATTTTCACAAACAGGAATGTAATTGACAAAACACTTAATTTTAATGTAACACAAAAAGCGTGGGGAGCTTCTTATAAGCCGTCTTCAATTTCTTCTATGCACAGCACCCCACAGTTTTTTATTACATTAAAATTAAGCGTTTGGTCAATTACTTTATATACTTACTAGTGATACCCGCACGGCTTTGCCCGTAATAGAAAAATCAAAAGGTCTTTTGGTTCGCCTGTATATTTACAAATAATGCATGGTGAATTTTCTCGCCAGTTGGCCTGTACCCATCCTACGGTTCCACGTTATGATAATTTCGTATCTCGCCAATTGGCTTGTGCCCATGTTGCGGTTCCACGTTATGATAATTTCGTAATTTACTCGTCCATCTTATGATATTTTTTTTTAAATTGGAATAGAAAACGAACCACATCGAATTTTCGAAAAATTGCTTCGAGGTGCGCACCCCCGTGCTACATACTAACTGTACTGTGCCAAACTATACTGTGCCAAATTTCATGAAAATCGGCCGAACGGTCTAGGCGCTATGCGCGTCACAGAAATCCTACAGACATCCAGACATCCTCCGAACAGAGAGACTTTCAGTTTTATTATTAGTAAAGATCATACAAAGATTATTTTTTACATTTTAGTTCATTTTCAACAAAGCTGTGTTTTTTCTAGTTTTTTAAAGCTAATATTTTTTAAATTTCTTGACGATTTCCAAGTCGCTTATTTTACATTCAATTTATCCAGAGATTTTAAAAAGGATCATTGCTCTCTAATTTTTTCCCATTTAAATAAGTGTTGCAGTTTTTTTTCTGTTCTCATGGGGACTGTGGAATAGTTTTGAAGCTCTTTAATATTTAGGTGAATTTTTTTTAAATAAAGTTATCCGGTACTCTGACTGATCTACCGATGCATTTGTTGTTACTTTTTCGTTATACATGGTCTATTGGTAACACTAAATGTATATACAGTGCTGTAGCTGGGAAAATGTAATTACTTAATGCTTTGACACGCTGAAATAGAACCTGCGATTTTTGGAATGGAAAACATGTCTTACCATCCGCAACTGAGAAATATATTACAAAATGAGCTATAATTGCTTTATGCATCGAAACCCTAATTAAGTTTTTTGATTCATTTTTCATAGGCGTATTTTCTTTCTTTAAGGTAATTTTAATTATCTTTACGTCAAAGAATATTACTGTTCTAGTGAAACATATCGAATGTACGTCAGTATGTCATGCAGAGAGATCCCTGCAACTTTTTTAAATGAACGAAGTCGTTCAAATGAACGAGTTAAATGAACGGATCAAAAGAATGAACGATCTGCTGATGAACGGATCATTAAAAAGATCGACATTGCCCACCTCTAGTTCACAGGTCCCCCCCCCCCCATAGACGGAGATTTGAGCAATTGGAGATATTTTTAAAACAATCCATAAAGTAAAGAAATAATTAAAAAAAATCTAAAAAAAAACTCCAGAGCACAAAGAAAAAACTATTCAATCATGGGGACACTTTTGCTCTGAGAAATTGATAATATTTTTTGAGAAATTAGGAAATAAAAAAATAAAATTAATTTGAATTCTGAAATTTTGAATTCAAATTATGTTTTTCGCAATCACGAACTGAGACAGGATCCTTCTCATTGGAGTTTTTGTTTCTAGAAACAGCTCCTGTCCCCCCCCCACCCAAGCCTGCCTCTCCTCCTGGGCGGTTACGTGTGCATAGTTGTGTGTGTAGGCTTGTGTGTGTGCGTAGACCTGTGTGTATGCACGTAGGCGTGTGTGTGTATGTGTGTGAGTGTGTGAGCGTGCGTGTGTGTAGGACATGGACGCCTCCGACCAAGAGAAGCGGATAGCTCAGGACCGGAGCAGCCGCGCCGCGCCGCCTGCAGAGGACGATGGGCGGTGGTGCTGCAGCGGCTCGTGGTCCAAGTTGAAAAAGGCACGGAACATCAAAAACAGTCAAATGAGAACAATAAGCAATCGTGATTGCTCAAAAAGTTCACATGTGTCCCCCTTTCCCCTACTTTTATTTTTCACCAGGATTGCTACTTACAGGTTATAAATTGACTCAATAGCATCTTCAGAACGTATCTTATTAATTACTGGTAACAATAGAGAATAAATGTTTATTCTCATAACATTTTAAGAGACTGAGTTGGGTACATTTACAAATGGAAACGTTTGGGGGTTAAGCAACCTGTCATAAATACTGAAAAATCAACATATTCAGAGCCACTGAGCAAAGTAGTAAGTCTCAAAATTACATGAAGTTAATTGAAACGACAAGTTCAAACTTATTATTTATACTGATAAATTTGTCTTTGTAACTTTGATACGTTCTTTATTATCTCGTTCGATTACATTCTTAAAAATAGAACATTTATCGAAAAAGATCACGAAAAGTTGCCAATGTGTCTGAGACCTTTCAATATCTTAGAAACATTTTCAAACTATCCTTAACGTTTCTCGTGTTTTCCCCTAGAGCAAAACACGTGACCCGAATCTAGTACAGCTTGTACTGTAATTACGGAAATTATTAGAAGTTCTGCTTAGGCTCTAAAATGTCAGTTTTAATTACTGTCTACATATCAACAGTATTTGATAGGTGTCAGACTTTGTGACTCTGTTGAAAATTCGCTATATTTAGTACAATAAATGTAAATTTGCAAAGTAACTAATGGTTTCACGCATTACAATTTTATGAACGAAATTCTTTTTTTCTTCTTTCTTGACTGAGTACTCATTTTTCAGCAAATAGAATACAAATGAGATATTAAATTTCATTTCGTTTAGATGTTTACAAATTTTCATTTTGCCACAAATTACCCGATCTTTGTAAACTTTAAGCTAACATGACAAAATCAACTATATTGATAAAAGGAGAATTATGTTTGAAAGTTTTGCAATCTTTATAAGTGTCACATTTTCCCTTTTGTATTTTAACACATAGCTTTGGAACGATTTTTCATTCTCAGTTTAGCGGGGGGGGGGGGGGCAGTTTTTGAGCTTGTTTTATTATGCTTAAAATTTAAATATCACTGATGACATGGGATTCATTTATATCTAGTGGTACCCGTACGGCTTTGCCCGTAGTAGAAAATTAAAAGGTCATTTGTTTCTTCTGTATATTTACAAATAATGGATGACGAATTTCTCGACAATTTGCTATGTTAATTTGCTCGCTTATGTAATGGTAATTTGCTCGTAAACGTTATGATAATTTGCTCGGTAAAATGTTGTTAAAATTGGAATAGAAAAAGAACAAAATCGAATTTTCGAAAAATCGTTACGAGGTGCACACTCCAATGGTACAAACTAATTTTGTGCCAAATTTCATGAAAATCGGCCAAACGGTCTAGGCAATATGCGCGGAACAGAGATCCAGACATCCAGACAGAGAGAGATCCCGACATCTAGACAAAGAGACTTTCAGATTTATTACTAGTGAAGAAAGATTGAAACTAGTTCAATCCATTTTAAAACTCATTACTGGATGGGCAAAAAATATTCAACACTAATATCACAATTAATTTTTCCAAAGAAATTAAATTTAGTTTGAACAACATATAAAGTTCGACTTCATTTTTATTCTCTTTGTGAAATTTACAGTTCAATTGAGCCCGCTGAACGAAACAGTTAATTTGCCACGAAAAATTACTAATAAGCGGGACATTCCATTATCCAGGGTCAAAATAGAAAGTTACAACGGTTTGGCGCATTGAAAGTTTATTAAGTAAAATGAGATATTCTTTCAACCGATTCTCTAATAAGCGGGCTCAACTGTAATGTCTAGCTATTTACAGGGAAAAAAAAGGATTAAACTGGTTTTAAAATAAATCAGTCACTTTTTTTCATTTTACAGTTTAATTCACGTGTTATTTCAATTCTAAGATGTATGTTAACCTGTAAAATAAGAGTGTGAGTAAATTACGCAATTTATTATATTAACGCTGTTGATGTTATCCGCTTGTTTTTACAGTGACCGTTCAGTTACATCTTCAACTGATTGAGCGAGTTTTCAAATACAGTCGGACCTCCATATATCGAACTAGCAATTGCCGGAAAAAAATTCGATATATAGAGAAATTTCGATGTACAGAGAAGATCTTATTTTATCATAAAAATCTCCTAAAACATTAAAATTAAAGCTAATTTTCGTGCATGAAACCCAATTTTTAATTTATGCGAGCATCGAATTAAACGAAAGTTAATAACTGAAAAATTAACAGAAATTACATTTTTGTGCCTTCATACATCTTCATTCTTCGGCAGTTCAACTTGATTCGCAACATGAGGGGATTTTCATTTTGACAATATAATCGGGAGAAAAGTAAAAAATCAATCTACTTAACTTGAATGATTTTTACTGAAGCTGAAAAGACTGGGAATGATAATCAACAGACAAAAAGGATAATTTGAAACTGATTTTACAGTGATACTGGTTACAACTAAGATTTGAAATAAACTTGAGGGAATGTAAGAACTCCAGAACGAAACAACGACCTATCTACACACCCCTTAAACCCAGATTTCTTATGAGTCTCTTAGCAACCTTTAGTAAACATAATTTTCTCCCCTAACCTTCATTTTTCACGAGACAAACAGTCGAAAGTGGAAAAAAAAATCTACGAATGTCTCGAAAAAATTTCGATAGATAGAGATTTTTTCGATAAATAGAAACAATTTTTCTATGTAATGAACATTGAAATCTGCTGAGATTTCGATATATAGAAAATTTCGATATGTGGAAGTTCGATATATGGAGGCTCGACTATTACAGGTTTTGGAAGCGGTTTTTGACTTGGTTGTGAGGGATTCATTTTAAATCTCTTTATTGTGCAATAAATATCAATTTAACGGAAGCAAAAATACTTAATTAATGGATTGAGCTGGATTTGATTCTAAACGCCTCATTTGATTGTAAAAATAATCGCAGACAGGATTCGCAAGTTAATTGCAGATTTGTTTTTCTTCATGATTATACTCACCAAATGCAAAAAATCGTAAACTAGAGTTTGCTCTAGCTGTAAGCAGTTTTTAAGAAAGTTAATTAAAACAATAGTACCAGCTCGTTTATCAGGACTAACTGGGACCAAAGGCAACCCGGATGTTGGAAAATCCGGATAATACGTGTAGGCTTGCCAGCTCTTTAAGACAAAAAATCTTATTTTGTAGAAAAATTGCATAGAAGTCTTTAAAAGACTTAAAAAAAATATATCAAACCAATTTTTACATAATTTCTTAACCAAAAATTGGTCCACTGTCTTCTGGTTCAAACCATTGAGAAGAGATAAAATGGAAGGACAGAAGACTTTCATTTGTGAAGAAAAGATCCCAAGTAACGTGATAGATTTTAAAGCAAAGCATTGGAAGAAATCGAGTTTTTTTTTCGCTAGTTTCACGCGAAACGTGTCAACCATTCGTCGATGTTAAGACACGCGATTTGGGAGCCTTTGCCTCAGCTTTTGCTAAGCAAACGATTGGCCTTGCTCCCTCCATTTATTAATTCCTGCTCTAAGGTTCAAATAAGTACGGCGTTTTAACTAAGAACGGTCAATCTAAAGCTTTATAATTATAGTTTAGCTGCTGTGTTGTATGGTAGAATACCATAATTAAATATTTCCATTTAATCAAAATAAAAAAGTGAATGTTCGGCGTAAGGGGAGGTGGGGCACGTTGGCCCGCTTTTTTACTTATCATTATTTATCTCATCAAAAAATTTAATGAGCTGTTCGATTTTCTACAATAAGTTTCACTAAAAACTTCTCAACACCAAAGAATTTTTTGGAAGGGTTGAATTGATAAACTTTTCTTACACTAATTTTTTAACGGAAACTTCTAAAGTGGACCAGCGTGCCCCACGAGTGGGGTACAATAGTCCACCTGGTGGGGCACGTTGGACCGCATAACTCAAACAACAACTGAATAATTTTAGTGATAAATACTACCAAACTTTGTAACTACCTTATTCTCTTTTGTGTGAGTGAAAAATATAAAGGTTAAAGATCAATATAATTTTAATTGATAAATCATCTTCATTTAAAAATAGCAATAAGTATTCACCATTAGTACACAATTATTTAAAAAAAATAAAGTATTGAATATTCATGAGACAATTAATGCAGATTAAAGTTAACTAAAGATGCGTTAAATAATATCTGGGAATATAAAAGTGCTACTTCTTAAGCTTTGGAAGTAGCACTTTTATTGGACTGGGTTTTGGAAGGATAAGTCATATGTTACTTTTATGCAACGTTACATCAATATTTGTTAGGGGAAAAAAGCGCTTTTTTTCTTCATTACATTGCATGAAACATTCATTACATTGCTCCAAAAAGAAAAGACTCCTGTTATACTAATACCATATATTTCAAAGAATAAGTAAAATAAATTGACAGCTGTAAGTTAGCATATCTCTGTTTTCTAGAATCAAAATTAGATAATGTCAAGTAAAAGTATACTTTTAACCGACTTCAAAAAAGGAGATTATGAATTCGGCTTGCGGCTTTTTATGTGTGTTTTCGTATTACTTCAAGAATACTAGACCGATTTGAAAAATTCTTTTTTTGTTTGGAAGGGTATGTTTCCCAGAGGGTCCCATGTTAATTTTGCTTGGATCTGTTGAGGGATCCCGGAGAAATCTAAGTATCTTTAAATTTCACATGTTGTTGCTACGTAGACCAGCTTTCGTCACTGCGCGATACGTCACAAGAGGTCACGTGGTTTTGGCGTGAACGGTGCATTTTTTTCGACGGAGGTATCTTGTTTTGAACAATACGTATATAATTCTCTCGCATCATTGTTTGATTTTCAGAGCGCCGCCTGCTAATTCTTAACCGTTTTCAAAAAATGAGGTTATGATTTCGTATTGCGACTTTTTTATGTGTGTTTTCGAATTATTCCAACACTACTGAACCGATTTCAATTTTTTTTTTTTTTTTGTTTGGAAGGGTATACTTCCCAGATGTTCCCATTGTAATTTGGTCTGGATCTGATAAGGGGTCTCGGAGAAATCCAAGAAACTTTAAATTTCATACGTCATGGTCAAGTGGTGTTGCTGTGATCGGTGTATTTTCACACCTAAGGTTTTGGCTTTTTCTTAAACGATATTTAATTCTCGCGGCACATGGATGATTAATTTTCTCAACACTGCGCCGCATGGTAATTTTTTATTATAGGTGTTACTAATGTATTTATTACTGCGTAGCAAAGCAGTAAATTAAATATATTTTGCTATTTTAATAGTTGAATCAATTACCTTAATATTTTATTTACTAATAAATAACTTTACTTATGCACTAAAATATAAAGTTTTTTATTTGATATTCCAATTTTTAAGTATATTTAGTGCTTAATTGAGGAGGAATTGAATACAGAACACCCCTCCCCCACGATTTAATTTATATTCTTTAATAATATACATTATAACTGTGTATGATTTCTGAAGTTTGACCAATATTCTGGATTTACTGTTTCACGATGCCGCCAGTTCAATTTGAAATTAGGGTTATATTAATTAGCTGGCTTCAAAAAAAGGAGGAGGTTCTGAACTCGTCGGATTTGTTTTTCCTTTGTACAATGTTCCATAAATACTCGAAGACACCTGCACCCAGGAGCGTGCACAGGGAGGGGGGAGAGACATCTGTTGGCCCGAGCCCGAGCCTGGAGGGGACCCAATATTTTTGTAACTAACGGTGAAATATAGGGGTAAACAATATGGAGAGGGGCCCGGAAAAGTCATTTGTGATGGACTCCAAATTTTCTGTGCACGCCCCTGCCTGTACCGATAAGGAAAAGTCTTTTTTTGTTTGAAACAGTATAGTTTCTCGGCGGTCTAATGTTAATCAAGTTCAGGTTCGATGAAATTGAGAGAACTCTTCAAATATCATACTCACATTTAAATCGATTTGTACTTTATTAGCTTTGTATATCGTCTCACTTAGTGAACCGGTTTTTATGCTTTTTTTTGTTTAGTGGTGGTTTTGTTTAGGGGTGGTCTAACTTAGGTTCCAAATCTTTGATTTACCCTATTTGTTCTTTAGGGAAAAGTTAAGGGTAAGATAATAAATTTCATGCAATTTCCCTCACAAACGATTAAATATAAAACCCATTGATAAACAAAGCCATAAAACAAAGGTTTATACGTTCTTTACCTATAGTTAAAGAAAGTACTATAAATATATATTATTAAGAGTAATGATAATGAAAATTTTGAATTAAGGATTCTCTGAAGCAAACATAAAATTCATTCTAGTGGAATTTTTAATCTTCATCTATATTGGAGCCATGTAAAGAAACATGCGACTTTTATCACGAGTTACATGGCACTAATTGCGAAAAAAAAATTACAATTTACAATACTACAATTTTAAAATTTACAATTTACAAATTTAAACTTAAAGCGATTTCGTTGTTTTTAGTAGCTCGTGCATTTGCTTTCGGAAAGCAAACTTTGATAAAGTTGAACAAATGATGAAGACAATTTTTTTTAACCGACGAAAAAACGGAGGAGGTTCTCAATTCGACACGTATATATATATATATATATATATATATATATATATATATATATATATATATATTTTAATGTATGACCACGCATAACTTTTTACAGAACAGTCTGATTTTGATAATTCTTTTTTTATTGGAAAGGGTATACCCCGAAGGTGGTCCCATAAAAATTTTGAAAAAAAAAATCCTACCCTAAGGGTGGGAAAAGGGGGTTGATTTGTTGTTCACTCACAGATTTTTAATGTATGACCACACATAACTTTTTACAAAATAGTCCGATTTTGATAATTCTTTTTTTATTGGAAAGGTTATACCCTGAAGTTGGTCTCATATAAGTTTGAAGAAAAAATTCCTACCCTAAGGGTGGGAAAAGGGGGAGATTTGTTGTTCACTCACAAATTTTTTTATATATGACCACACATAACTTTTTACAGAATAGTCCGATTTAGAATATTCTTTTTTTTTTATTGGAAAGGGTATAGCCTGAAGTTGTTCCTATATAAATTTGAGGGAAAAAATCCTACCCTAAGGGTGGGGAGAGGGGGGCGATTAGTAGTTCACTCTAAGATTTTTTGATGCTGAATTGGGTATAACAAAAAAAAAAAAAAAAAAAAAAAACTCACGATGAATGAGATGCAGACTTGTATGTCTCTCGTGTGTACTGTCTTGAGCAGGTAAACGACAGTATCTGCAGAAATGAGTTTTCGAGATATTTGAAGAATTTTGCGCTGGAATCAGTACTATCAACTGGGAAATGTTGGAATTATATTTCTTTTAGCGGAAACCAAATAAGTTAGTTTGTACAACAAAGCTAACGTACAAACAATGATGACAAAATGCAAAAAAAAAAAAAAAAGATAAAATTGCAGTTATAGCCCTTTACCTGCACACGGCAGTGTAGACCTCTCAATCTCTGGTATTTGTGATTAGGGTTAGTTTTCAGTGCCTGTCGTCAAACATTTTTTATATTCAGGATTTGTATGAAAAAATAGGGCGAAGTTTAGTGATGGTGACATACTATTTTTAACCGACGAAAAAACGGAGGAGGTTCTCAAGTCGACACGTATATATATATATATATATTTTTAATGTATGACCACACATAACTTTTTACAGAATAGTCCGATTTTGGATATTCTTTTTTTATTAGAAAGGGTATAGCCTGAAGTAATTCCCCTATAAGTTTGAGGGAAAAATTCCTACCCTAAAGGGGGGGGGGGGAGAAGGGGTAATTAGTTGTTCACTCCAAGATTTTTTGATTCTGAGTTGGGTATTACAAAAAAAAAAAAAAAAAAAGCTCATAATGAATGAGCTTCAGACCTGTATGTCTCTCGTGTGTGCTGCCGTGGGCAGGTAAGCGGCAGTATCTGCAGAAATGAGTTTTCGAGATATTTGAAGAAATGTGTGTTGGATTCAGTAGTATTAACAATAAGAAAATGTTGGAGTTATATATTTTTTTCAGCGGAAATCAAATAAGTTAGTTTGTACAACAAAGCTAACGTACAATAGATGACAAAATGCAAAAAAAAAAAAAAAAAAAGAAAAAGAAATGAAAAAAAAAAAATGCAGTTACTGCCTTTGACCTGCCCACGGCAGTGTAGACCTCTCAATCTCTGGTATTTGTAATTAGGATTAGTTTTTTAACCGACGAAAAAACGGAGGAGGTTCTCAAGTCGACCCGTATATATAAGTTCTTTTTTTTCATGTATGACCAGGCATTACTTTTCACAGGTTCCTTCGATTTTGATAGTTCTTTTTTCATTGGAAAGAATTTTCCCAGAAGTTGTTCCCATATAAATTTGGAAAAAAATTTCCTATCCTAAAGGATGGAAAACAGGGGTGAGTTATTGTTCACTCAAAGGTTTTTTACTTTTTTTCGTGTAAGACGACGCATAACTTTTACAGAATAGTCTGATTTCGATAGTTGTTTTTTTATTGGAAAGAGTATACCTAGAATTTGGTCCCATGTAAATTTGGAAAAATTCCTTATCTAAAGGTGAGATATTAGGAGTGATTCATTGTTCGCTCACAGATTTTTTATTACTGAGTTGTGTATTACAAAAAAAAAAAAAAAAAAAAAACAATTCACGATGAATGAGCTTTAGACTTGTCAGTCTCTTGATTTAGAGCTCTCAGTCTCTGCATTTCTGCTAAAGCTCGTTCATCATGAGGTTTGTGTAGTAACTTATTTGACTCTAGATCAGATAAAGCAATACCCTCAAGTGTTTTTACTCTACTCAGTGCCACATATGCCTGTCCTTTAGCAAACACTTTCTTTCCGAGGTCTATTACAGCTTTATCAAGGGTCGTACCTTGCAATTTGTGTACCGTGACGGCCCAGCATAGAATTATTGGCAACATCCTGTGCTCAATGTCACCATAACCTTTCGTTCCTTGAAAAGTTGCAACCACTGGAGGTATGGCGACACAATCATCGCTATCTTTTAGTCTGCTTCCTATGCTTTCATCGTCAAACTTAACTTATATGCAGTCCGGTAATTCTCCTTCCTCTAGTTGATCCCTACGTATTGATGGCCATTTTATTTTTTTAAAAATACCCATTGCACCATTGACGAGGCCGTCAGATATTGATATGTTACGTCTCAACATCACACGAGATTCGGTAGCAAGTTTTTCCTCTGATAAAAGTCCACCACAATTGTTCACATCTTTCGGGACAACATTATCTGGAGGTTTCTTTCCATAGGTAGCAATTTCACGAGACTCATCTATGGAACAGATTGTATAGACACGACGTCCTCAATTTCATTTGAAACTCGCTCTCTTATCAGATCTAAACGATGAGCGCGTTGCTCTTCACTCTCATTTGAAAGTCGCTCTCTTATCAGATCTAAACGATGAACGTGTTGCTCTTCACTCTCATTTGAAAGTCGCTCTCTTATATCTAAACGACGAGCGCGCTGCTTATCACCTTCTTGCAATAAACTATCGTTATTGTAGCTTCTCATTCTCGACAGTCTTTCCTCGCGCTGACCTAAACTCTCCTGTGAACGTGTTAATGTAATTCTCTTTCTGTTTGCTTCCAACCTTTTTTCTTTCTCATTAATAGATTCTTCTAAACATCTTTTCCTCATCCGAGCAGCATTTTTTGTAGGCCTACCCATGTTAGTATATAAAGCCTGCTTTTTAAAATTATTTATGTAACACAACAGATAATTGTTAAAATACGATTATATATAAATATATATATATATATATATATATATATATATATATATATATATATATATATATGTGTGTGTGTGTTAATAGCTAAAGTAAGGTGGGTAGCTATTTTAAAAGTAATCAAAAATATAAGCATACAGATTATAGCCACATTAGTAGCTTATAGCCACAAAAAATTATAAAATAAAAACTTTTTAACAAAAAAATTGAACCGCCGAAAAAACTGAAAAGCAAAAAATAATAATCCATTTTAATTAAACCTTAATAACTAAGTTCTTAAACTGATGTAAGTATACCTAAGTATATATTTTCGTAATGATTAAGAGTTTTTAATTAACCTTAATAACTCAGTTCTTAAATTAATGTTAGTATACCTAAGTAGTTTTGAGTCGGTGCCAAACAATAAATAAACAAAGATCCCTAAATTACCTAAATTTAAAGAAATAACCAAATAAAATTAGCAATGTAATGTGAAATGTCCGGCGATAAACATAAATGTTTCAAAAAATGCTCCCTCCACACGCCATCATTAAATCATGAATACTAGTAGATCGTATACAACGAAAAGTACCTCTCGTTGGAGCTTTGAAACCTTTGGGACCTCGCACGAGAGAGGCAAACAACCAGTGAGAAAAATCTTCAGGATCATGTATGCAATTAACGGCTACAGTTGTTATGCCATACTTACGCTGAATAATACTATGACCCACAAAATCATTTATTTGAGCTTTTAACAAGATGAGAAATCCTTCTTCAGTATGATGAACAATGATATAAACATTTTGACTGTTGTATATGAGGCAAAAGCTCAGTAGCAGCCAAAATTTGGCTGCTACTCGTGCTCGACACGTGCTTCTTCGAGACCACTCGACGACGTTCGGGTTTAACTTCGTGAACGCTCGGCATTTTCCGGCGAAGGGGCGTGTCGCCATACGCCACCGCTGCGCCTCACGCTTTACAAAAATAATTAATTTGCTTGTTTGGCACCGACTCAAAACTACTTAGGTATACTTACATTAATTTAAGAACTGAGTTATTAAGGTTAATTAAAAACTCTTAATTATTACAAAAATATATACTTAGGTATACTTACATCAGTTTAAGAACTTAGTTATTAAGGTTTAATTAAAATGGATTATTATTTTTTGCTTTTAAGTTTTTTCGGCGGTTCAATTTTTTTGTTAAAAAGTTTTTATTGTACATAGTTACGCATTTGAAAAAAACTTTCTTCACAGTCGTCGGAAGTCTCCGAGACGCTCGCCGTGTTATTTACACCACTAAAAAGTAAAAAATAAATTACTTTTAAATAAATAAAAAAAACCGCCTTCAAAAAATACCCAGGAACTAAAAAAACAAAAAAATAACTGATTACACTTACATTCTATTTCTTACCCAAACATAGAAATGAAACTTATTTTACAATTGCAGTACAAAAATCAACTAAACTAAACACCGCATTATAAAATAAACACTTATTTAAATTACTATACGATGAATTATTTTAAATACCTAACTAATTATATACGACCTCTTAATTTTTAATAACCTTTTGAAGTCGGGGCCTCCTATAAACTACTACCTAACGTAACTGAGTAGGTTTAGTTTTAAAGACGAATTCCGCGTATAGTTAAATTAGTGTTTAATTCAGGATTCGGTGGGATGTCAGTTCCGTTATGTAGTTGTTTATAGGAAGTCCCGACTTCAAAAGGTTATTAAAAATTAAGAGATCGTATATAATTAGTTAGGTATTTAAAATAATTCATCGTATAGTAATTTAAATCAGTGTTTATTTTATAATGCGGTGTTTAGTTTAGTTGATTTTTGTACTGGAATTAACGTTAATGAAAAGATAACATATTTGTAAAGTAGAAAATAATGAACTAAAAACGGAATTTATTGTTAACTAGCTTTTATTTAGTGTTACATTTTTTTTATAAAAGGAGCATATTCTTTAGCAAGTTTTTTTTCTACTTATTTTTGAAATAATATCAAATAACTTTTAACGATTCGTAAACACCATTGTTGCTAGTATGAAACAAAGCAGTTAACGCCGCGACATTTGTTTATATATTAGTTAAAGTTATGCATTTGTTTCTTCTTTAGCATTGAACTTGCAACCAAAAGTCTAGTGCAAGATTTAAACGTTTAATAAGCAGAGTAGACCCTCGTTTTTCCGGATTATATTTCCAGCTTTAAAAAAAAATTATGTTCATATAAATGATTTTAAACTATGACAGCCAAAACGTAACCATGAGTAGAGGAGGTAGGATACGTTGGACAGCGGGGAACGTTGGACCGGTCTCAATTATTTTAATGCTATTGATTTTTTTTATGACCAACAAATAGCACCTATGGTCCTTCAAATCCTATAATGAAATCACATCGTACATTTATATTGAACAAATTTTATTCCAGAAAGTATTATTTCAGTAGTCCTGAGTAATTTTCAGAAAATTGTAACTTTATGTTTTTTAAATGGTTTTCATCAAGATTGCAGGGAAAAAATTGAACTTCTTTCTTAAAGTAAGTCCCTTTAGTTCATTATAATTGGCAATCTTTTCATTTTTTGTCAAAAGAAAAAAAAATGTGACAGCACTTTTTCAGACCAAGAAGGTGGGGTAGGTTGCTCCACTCTTTGTGGAGCACGTTGGAGAAGACCAACCTACCCCACATAATTTTAAAACTTTTTTTTCTTAAATTTTAGTAATTATAACAATATTCTAAATGTTTGTATATTATACATTTATTTCATTTCATGTTACACATGTTTTGAAATAATAATAATAAAAACTTACGGCAAAAAATCAAAGATATATTTTATGATTATTTAACAAAAATTATACTAAATTAATTTTGCCGAAAGATTTATTTGATATCTCGACACTTTACTATTTATAGTTTCAAAAATACTTTTAATTTTTTGCAGATAATTGTTTTCTAAGAGTAAAATATGAAATACATGCTATAATAAAGTTTCTTTATTAAACAATTTTTTTTTTGCTAAACAAGCATTCTACATAGAAGCAAAATAAAACAAATAACTCATTAACTGATTAAAGGAATGCAATAAATAACTTTTAAATAAAAAAAAACCGCCTTCAAAAAATACCCAGGAACTAAAAACCAAAAAACAACTGATTACACTTACATTCTATTTCCTACCCAAACATAGAAATGAAACTTATTTTACAATTGCAGTACAAAAATCAACTTAACTAAACACCGCATTATAAAATAAACACTGATTTAAATTACTATACGAGGAATTATTTTAAATACCTAACTAATTATATACGATCTCTTAATTTTTAATAACCTTTTGAAGTCGGGGCCTCCTATAAACTACTACCTAACGTAACTGAGTAGGTTTAGTTTTAAAGACTAATTTCGCGTATAGTTAAATTAGTGTTTAATTCAGGATTCGGTGGGTTGTCAGATACGTTATGTAGTTGTTTATAGGAGGCTCCGACTTCAAAAGGTTATTAAAAATTAAGAGATCGTATATAATTAGTTAGGTATTTAAAATAATTCATCGTATAGTAATTTAAATCAGTGTTTAGTTTAGTTGATTTTTGTACTGGAATTGTAAAATAAATTTCATTTCTATGTTTGGGTAGGAAATAGAATGTAAGTGTAATCAGTTATTTTTTTGCTTTTCAGTTCCTGGGTATTTTTTGAAGGCGGTTTTTTTATTTAAAAGTTATTTTTTGCATTCCTTTAATCAGTTAATCAGTTATTTGTTTTATTTTGCTTCTATGTAGAATAGGGTGGTTCGAAAAAAACGTTTTTTCGAATTTGGTATCCGATTACCCCTCAAAAGTTGCAGTTTTGTACCCTGAATTCGGGAAAAATAATAAAAAAAATTCTAAATTATCATCTATAGTTCGCGCATGTCGCCTAAAGTTACGAAAAAATCAATTTTTTTCAAAAATTTTCATAATGTTGAAAAAAAAATCTAATTATGTTTTTTTTATCCAACACCAAAAAAACAACAGTATGTAACATATATTTGATTTTAAAAATGGTTTTATTGCTGTTTTAAAATAATTTTGGTTCGCAAAAAAAGTTATAAAATGGTAATAAATCGGTGAATTCGGACATTTTTGACTATATTTAAATCACATCGTTGTACCAAAATTAATAGTTAAAAGGTTTTAACTACACTTAAAAATGAAAGTGTGATCGATGCATGTATGTTTCTATAAAAGTCAAAAATAAACTAAATTATTCGCCAAGGCCGTGATCCACGCACTAAGCCACCGCGCCTACTTGTCGCGACATGCAGCACACTGGCCGAGCTTGTGCTGACATGAAACCATACCGCCCCCGTTCCTCACCTCACCTCACAGTCAGTCAGTCAGTTCTTAACAATCAACATGGCGTCTACCAAAACTTCTAAGCGTTTGAGTCTTTGTCCAATTCTTGGTAAGTCAAAACTTTTTAGTGAAAGTGTTTTACCCACACATAAAGATGTTTTGTTAGTATGCATTGAGGAAACATCAAATTCTGCGAAAAATGTACCCTTTTCCGAGATATCTCATTGTGTTGGTAATCAAATAGAAAAAATTTACAGTAAAGCTTCTATACTAACTGTAAGTCATCAACGTGTTGTAAAATTAATTAAAGATTTGCATGACAAGTATTTTACTTTGAAAAAATCATTCAATCGTGATAAACAAAAACCTAACTTTAAGAAAAAGCTTAACGAGTTTGTCAGTGAAGCCAATAACAAACTTTTTGACATTGCTTTCTGCAAATGTGTTATGCATTTTACGTGTCCATGTGGTAAGAGGCCAAACTCTTGTAATTGTAAAATAGTTATGGATTGTAGGTGTGATAAGGAAAAGAAAATCCCTATTATTGAGAGAGAATTTATCTATGACCAACGAAATATGAGGTTAAGATATATTGGTTCCTTGGACAAAGTAGAGACAAATAAGTTAATTAAAAGAGATCAACGATTACAAATCTGTAAGAAACCTAAAATTGATGAACCTGATGTTAATGCCAGTAAAACAGATATTACAATTGAACCTTTACATGACATTCTAATCGAGAATTGCGGAGATGACAGTGACAGTTTACCATCGACCTCTCAAATGCGAATTAAACTTCCTGCGACTGCATTGATGAGTGATAGATACGGGATATCAGATAGAGCCACTGCCGCTATCGCTTCAAGTGTTTTACAAGACATCGGCTTAATCAATGAAGGAGATTTATCGCTTGTAATAGACAAGAGCAAGATCAGACGTGAAAAACATAAAGTTCGAGAGTCCTTACAAACCGAAAATAACAGTGCTAAGATATATGGGGTATATTTTGATGGGATGAAGGACAATGTTTATTTCCAAGAAAAAATTGGTAATAAAATGTATCGGAGACTGAAGAAGGAAGAGCAAGCACATAAGTTTAGTACAAGAGCCTGGTGGAAAGTACGTAGGCCATTTGACACCAGTAAGTGGCACAGGAAGCGAAATTGCATCAACCATTTTGAGTTTTTTAGAAAGTAAGGAATTTGACCATAATGAGCTTGTTGCTGTTGGATGTGACGGCACAGCAACATATACAAGTTGGAAAAACGGTGCAATAGATAGGTGCGGGCAAGTTTAATCTTGAGATTAAATTTGCCCGCCCAGTGCAATGGTTCATATGCTTGCTTCATTTCAATGAACTGCCGCTGAGACATTTGTTTGAAAGTGTAGATGGTGAGACTTCAGGGCCAACAAGTTTCTCGGGAACAATTGGCAGACTTTTATTGAACTGTGAAAAACGCCCGGTTGTTAATTTTGAAACAATCACTGGTGAAGATATAAACATAACAAAAACTGACTTGAGCAAGGACCAAAAGTACTTACTTGACATATATCAAGCAGTGAAGACAGGAGAGTGTCCTTCAGATCTTGCTGTGAAAGATCCTGGTCCTCTTGGTCATTTTAGGTGGTTGACATGTGCAAATAGGACACTAAGGCTATGCATATCTGAAGTGACACCCTCTGAAGGAACTTAAGATTCTTGTAGACTACATTATGAAAGTATACGCCCCAGTTTGGTTTGAAATCAAAAGGCATCCATCAGTGAAGTTTGGACCCAAGCACATCTTCAAAGCTATTCAGTCGTCACGTCAGCTACCCGATAGTGTAAAGCATATCATTGATCCTGTGATGCAGAGGAATGCTTTCTTTTGTCATCCGGAAAATATGTTAATATCAATGGCAGTAGACGAAAGAATCCATGTTCGGCAGTTAGCTTTTCAAAGGTTGCTAAAAGCTAGAAATCAAGAGCCCAAAGGGAAATCCATGCGTACATTTCAACCTCCGACCATCAATTTTGCTGCTTCAGATTACATTGAACTGATTGACTGGTCTCAGTGTAAACTTTCACCTCCTCCAGCAATGAACCATGTGTCAAATGAGAGCTTAGAACAACTGATTGGTAGTAATGTTTTGCCGGAGTTTGACCCGATGAAATTTCCTTGCAAAACTCAAAGTGTGGAAAGAATAGTAAAACTGGTAACTGAGTCTTGTACAAAAGTTTTGCGGGGAAGAAAATAGAGATGGTTTCATAAGAGCAACACTGCTCTCAAGATCAGTCATGCCATCGTTTAACTTTAAAAGTGAATTCAAGACAATGTCTAAAGATGATAAGAAAGCTTAAATTCACTATCATGCTAGCCAAGAATTGGTGAATGTAAATATGTAAATATTGTAAAAAACACCCCTACATTTGGATGGATGGTTGGGTAGGGAGTGGGTGGAACTCGAAGTGCAGCCACCTCCCCGTGGTGAGTTCTGGGTAGTTTCAATGTCTTTGAGACGAGCTAAGAGCTGCACACATACATGCATCGATCACACTTTCATTTTTAAGTGTAGTTAAAACATTTTAACTATTAATTTTGGTAAAACGATGTGATTTAAATATAGTCAAAAATGTCCGAATTCACCGATTTATTACCATTTTATAACTTTTTTTGCGAACCAAAATTATTTTAAAACAGCAATAAAACCATTTTTAAAATCAAATGTATGTTACATACTGTTGTTTTTTTTTGGTGTTGGATAAAAAAAACATAATTAGAATTTTTTTTCAACATTATGAAAATTTTTGAAAAAAATTGATTTTTTCGTAACTTTAGGCGACATGCGCGAACTATAGATGATAATTTAGAATTTTTTTATTATTTTTCCCGAATTCAGGGTACAAAACTGCAACTTTTGAGGGGTAATCGGATACCAAATTCGAAAAAACGTTTTCTTCGAACCACCCTAATGTAGAATGCTTGTTTAGCAAAAAAAAAAAATTGTTTAATAAAGGAATTTTATTATAGCATGTATTGCATATTTTACTCTTAGAAACAATTATCTACAAAAAATTAAAAGTATTTTTGAAACTATAAATAGTAAAGTGTCGAGATATCAAATAAATCTTTTGGCAAAATTAATTTAGTATAATTTTTGTTAAATAATCATAAATTATATTTTTGATTTTTTTGCCGTAAGTTTTTATTGTTATTATGTCAAAACATGTGTAACATGAAATGAAATGAATGTATAATATACAAACATTTAGAATATTGTTATAATTACTGAGATTTAAGAAAAAGAAGTTTTAAAATTATGTGGGGTAGGTTGGTCTTCTCCAACGTGCTTCACAAAGAGTGGTTCAACCTACCCCACCTTCTTGGTCTGAAAAAGTGCTGTCACATTTTGTTTTCTTTTTGACAAAAAATGAAAGTGCATATTATAATGAACTAAAGGAACTTACTTTAAGAAAGAAGTTCAATATTTTCCCTGCAATCTTGATGAAAACCATTTAAAAAAATAAAGCTACAATTTTCTGAAAATTACTCAGGACTACTGAAATAATGCTTTCTGGAATAAAATTTGTTCAATATAGCTGTACGATGTGATTTCATTATAGGAGTTGTAGGACCATAGGTGCTATTTGTTGGTCATAAAAAAAAATCAATAGTGTTAAAATAATTGAGACTGGCCCAACGTATCCTACCTCCTCTACTCATAGTTACGCTTTTGCTATCATAGTTTAAAATAATTTATATGAACATAATTTTTTTAAAGCTAGAAGTTTAATCCGGAAAAACGAGGATCTACTCTGCTTATTAAGCGTTTAAATCTTGCACTAGACTTTTGATTGCAAGTTCAGTGCTAAAGAAGGAACACATGCATAACTTTAACTAATATGTGAACAAATGTCGCGGCGTTAACTGCTTTGTTTCATACTAGAAACAATGGTATTTACGGATCGTTAAAAGTTATTTGATATTATTTCAAAAATAAGTAGAAAAAAAAACTTGCTAAAGAATATGCTCCTTTTATCAAAAAATGTAACACTAAATAAAAGCTAGTTGGTAATAAATTCCGTTTTTAGTTCATTATTTTCTACTTTACAAATATGTTATCTTTTAATTAACGTTAATTACCTTCTTTTCAACACAGAACGTATTTACGGTTTTTCTTTCCTGAACTTTGTGTGATGGCGAAATTAGGCGCACCGCTTTTGGTCACCCAAAGAAAATTATATAATTTAGCTTGATTGGTAGATTTTTTTTCTTGTTATGATGTCTTAGTTCTATTTTTTTGTAATGTTTTCTGTATATTTCCTTTTTTCACATTTACTGAAAACAAAAAGATACCTTGTAGCAAGCTTTGAACTAAACCACGTAGCACACGTTACAAGTAAAATACAGTAATAATGTGACACTTTGAAAAGATACTAAAAAAAAAACCTAGATACTGAGGCAGAAAATTGGCTCAGTAGAAAAAATAAATTTGAATCTTGACATTCTGATTTCAAATTATGTTTTGCGCAATCACGAGTTGAAACAGGACACTTCTCATTGAGGTTACTGTTTCTAGAAGTGGTTCCTGTCCCCCCAAGCCTGATTCTCCACCTGGACGATTAAGTGTGTAATGATGTGTGGGTATGTGTGTGTGTGTGTGTTTGTGTAAGCGCGAGCGTGTGTGCGTGTAGGAGTGTGTTTGTGTGTAGAAGCGTGTGTGTGTGTGTTTATGTGTATAGAAGCATGTGAGTGTGTTTATGTGTGTAGGACCTAAGCAAGAGGCGAGCAATCGTGATTGCTCAATAACGAACAATTAATGATTCGAAGTCTTTGTGCTCAAGAAGAAAATAGCAAATATCCAGCCGTTTGCTAGAATACAGTAAAACCTGTGAAGTTGACCACCCTTGTAAGTTGGCCACCTGTCTAAGTTGACCGCTTTTTTCAGGCACGGGAGGAATTAGCCCTTATCATATAAGTCATCCTCTATAAGTTGACTACTAAAGTAGTGCACCGCGAGTGGTCAACTTACACAAGTTTCACTGTATTTGATAGCATGGTTTTAATTTTGAAGGTTAATTACGAAACTCCAAATGTTTGAGTGAATCTTCCAATTCTCTGCTCACCATTTTGCATTGTTAACTTGCGTGCCCGTTCTCCTAGTCTGTTGTCCATTGAACATGTCTGGTCAATGCTTACGAATGACTAGCTCGGTTTGTCGTACCTGCGTGTACACTAGGTAATAGGGTAGGTCATGAGTTAATGCAAGGGAAAAAATACATTGACTTGCACATTTGGGATGCAATGAGTTGGCACGTGAGAAATTTATTTCTGGTATTATTTTTGAAAAATGCTAAGGTTTACCTACCGGGAAGCTTTAATTAAAAATTCTCAATGATGCTCATATACCCAAATTGCGTGTGGCATTTTGTTAAATGGCTACATACATTTATCATCAATTAATTCATTTATTTAAAAAGTAAAAGGAACGATAAATGTAAAACAAAACATACTTTACTTATAGCTAGTAGTAAAATACAAATAGCTTATAATTATCTGAAATATGGGAAACTAATTAAAAAAATAAATATTTATGCCTTTATATCGAGCGTGATCTTCGAAGTTAGGAAAAAAAAGGGTTAAGAAAATGGTCAATTTCCAATAATTTTTATGAAAATTATGCTTCAAGTTCTTCTTCAAATGCAATTTAAATGCTTCTTTATGATAACTTAGATTCCTTTACAGTTTTTAGTTCGCACATAAGCTGTAAATTTTCATGATATTAACTAAAAATCGACTTTTTTTACCATTTTTGTACATTGCAGTATTTTTCTTTTATAGTACAGTAATATTTCTATTCGCAATAAAAGTGCACTATCTGCACTTTGTGTTCCACCCTACCCTTCCCATCTACCCAACCACGAGCGAAAGTCGTTACAGGACTTATATATTTTAAAAATAATTTACATCTACGCTTACCATATGATTTTAAACAAATTTTATGTTTGGATTGAGGTTTTAAGTTAATCTTATGATTCGGGGTCGGTACTAATGATCATAAGTATAAAGTTAATCTCATAGTTCCATCTTTTGCGTCTACCTGATCTTTTGCCTTGTATGCCTTTTTCTAAACCAACACTGTTACATTTTAACTGTCGTCCACGATTAATAACAAGTTTTCAAAATTGGCAAAGTAGCTATTTCCTTGAATCACCAGATCCAAGATGTTAGGAGAGGATCAAGCAAATTAGGGGTAAGTGGTGTACCTCGAACATATGTTACCTTGGACCTAGGCTGATTATAGCTCTGCTTATTAAAATAGTTGAATAGTAACATGAGTAGTTAAAGTATTTGCCACTAAAGGTCTCAGTGCATATCTTTTTGTTTTGTTGAAAGCTAATCTGATTGAAGTATTATTGAAAAAAGGAAATCCACCATTCAAAAGTAAGTTTTTCCAGATACTTTTATGTATTTTTATTATGAAACATATATTGTTCATTCTGAAATGAAGGCCATGCATTATACAGTCATGTTCTAAATGTAACACTATGGGCTTGAAACAAAGCTAGACCTAACTGTAACATAATGCTCAGCTATTTTGTTTTTTATAACCAAGTGGTTGTACCTCGAACCCAATACAAGTGGTGTACCTTGGGCTGGTCCAAGATACACACTTCTGCATAGCTGTTACAACTCCTAAAATTTTACTGCGTGATGGTTAACTGGATGATGGTTTAACTGGGTTTTTACTTTATGATGCTACTGGTGTGTCAATATCTGAAGCTAGTAGGTACTTCTTTGCGAAGCATTGTCACTCCTGAAGAAATAAGGCTATATCCAAAGGCACTACCGAGAAAACAATTCTGTAGGAGAAGACCTAAAAGAAAGTCTTGTATTTTGATCGATACACCCGAGAAAGAGCTTCTTGAAATAGAAAAGGCTAACAGGGCAATAAAAAAAGTAAAGCAAACTAAGACAGTAAAACCCCCTACCAGGTCAGTTAAGAGAAAACTTGATTATTCTTCGGAGTTTGAACTGGAGAACATTGAAGATTTATATGAGGAATTCGATAATTCAGAGGAAAATTTTAATGAGCTAGAAGATCCAGATAACATCAATATTCAGATTGATGCTTTGTATTGGTGAAATTCGCTGGCAAGAGAACTATCAAATATTTTCTTGCAGAGATTATTTCTACTGCTGATGATGGGATATGAAGTTAAATATCTAAAAAAAGATCCAAACTGTCAGAAGTTCACAAGAGAAGATCCTACCATTTATGAAGTTGACAAAAAGGATATCATATTCATGTTAAAACACCCAATACTATCCGGAGGGTCTGAAAGGCAGCTCCAGAAGTTAACATTTGGAATTGACTTATCCTATTACAATCTTGGTAAGAAATAAGTGTAGCTTAAAAAATAATCTTGAGTATGATTTTTAGTAGCTAGAGTATCTTGTTATTTTATTAAAATGTGAAACGTAATAAAGATCTAAATTTTTATTTATCTTTGAAACAAACAAAAAATGTATTTCTAAATTTATGTGTGGTTTACTGATTGATAAATAGTGATGTTCTTACTGAAAATCATGTTTTTTTTTACTTGTTAATCATTGGTCCAAGGTACACCATCCCAAGACCCAAGGTACACCACCGGTGGTGTACCTCGGCACTAATTGCATTCTTCTG
Source organism: Uloborus diversus (assembly GCF_026930045.1). Classification (NCBI taxonomy): domain Eukaryota; kingdom Metazoa; phylum Arthropoda; class Arachnida; order Araneae; family Uloboridae; genus Uloborus; species Uloborus diversus. Next base: position 17,404,207 of record NC_072733.1, on the reverse strand, counting down.
TTTTGCTTTAAAAATGTAATTGAAATAAGTTAAATAATTTTTTAAGATAATTATATGTTGTGTAAAAAATCATAAAGTTTTAACTAAAGGTATTTGTAGTTAGATTTGGCAAATAATTATGAAATTAAAAATTGAAAAGTGAAAATAGGTTTGAGGTACCCCACCTTCCCCTACTTTTAGATTCTGTAACTTTCTATAAGTGGTTAGGTACACATTTCATGGAAGATTTTTCATTTTTTTACATGGAACGATACTAAATGATGATGTTTTAAGATATGACTTAAGAGTTTCTTCATCTCATTAGTTCAGCTTGAAAAGCATGCAGCTCCGTAACTCCATTAGCTCATGTTAATGAACGCTAATGAATGAAGTGTCATGGATTTTTAACATTGAAAATATCCATCTAGTGCAGTTGATATAATCCAAAAAGTTGAAGCAACCAATTGAAGTAAATAGTCGAAGCTTTATTAAAAATTCTATATATGTTCCCCATTCAATTTCAGCTGTTGAAACAGTTATGAAACCGGTTAGTTAGTCTGTAGATTGGTATTAAGGGAAGAGAAAATATATGGATTTATATGAAACACTTTATACTCGCGACAATCAATAATAAAACTGGGTCATAAATCCACCTTCAAATCAGTATTCAAAAGTAAAAACGAGTTTGAAGTCATATAATACTAATATTAAATACGTAAAGAACGTGGATGGCAAGATATGATTGCATTTCTAACTAAGAGCATCATAGTGCACAGTAAATGAGAACAATTTATAGCTGAAGCATAAAAGAAGGAATAATGAAATGTGCAAAAAAGCAAAGCATAAAATTGTTTTTCTTTCAGTTAATTTCATGAAATTTTTTAGATTATGCATGAATGGAAAACTGTATAGGAAAATAAATAATCATTAAGACATGTGAAAAGAGTGTTATAAGGAAGCATTTGAATGGTATTAGAGCAAAAATGTCGCATTTGTATTTGGACTTTTTGAAAGAAAACCTGGAATTATATGTAAATTGTGTTCTCCCGGTAGCTAAAATTGTTTTCCCAAAACTTTTTTTTATACCTATCAACTCAAAGTCGGTAAATGCATAAGAAAATATATGCTCCGAATTGAAAATAAAACACATTTTTATGACATACCCTACTAGATAAGCTTTGGATAGGTGCAAAAGTCGCGTGGGCTGCCATTTCCCAACAGCCTATCCTCCGCGGTGTATAAAAGCGGTTATTAATAGACATGGAGGCAAAACTGATTGCTAATTTTATCATCTTCGATACTTAAAAGAAGGCTGCATTTCTAATCATTTATCATTGATAGTATGTGTAATCCCTAAAATAAATTTCAACCATGTGCATATATCGTAGCCTCAGAGCAACAGTAAGATATCTTAGTGTTATTTCTGGGAGAAGAAATAAAGACTTAAAAAATCATGACAATCGTGTCAATCATCATTTATGGGAAAGTATTAGTTAAATCCAAAAGATGTACACAGACGTTCCGAACTTTAATAGGTGATAACAATCGTAGGAATTTAACTTTAAAAGTTTTTAATAAAAAAACTAAAATCAGTTTTATGACAGTGAAAGTAAGAATTTTTAAAAATCTTAGCTCAAAAATATTTTTTTTTTTATCATCGGGCGATTTTGTTCAGATCAAAACAAGGTAGGATTTATTTCTATTTTCCTACCGTTTTTGTTAGTACACAATTTTTTTTTAACGTTACTATGTAATGTTCTAAAACTATTTGTTACCCCCCCCCCCCCGGTTGAAAAATAAGTAATCAAATCTTTAAAGGATACCTATATGAATAAATAAAGTAAGTTTTAAGGATTGCGTTTTGTTTTTCCAACAACAACTCAAAGTTAGTTTTCCTTTAAGCTGGAGAAATACTATTTTGTAAAAAAAGTAATACTTTCTTTTGGCTTTACTCATTATCAAGATTTGAGTTTAGTATAACTTAAATAGACGCATTGTAATGAGATTTAGAAAACAACATTAATTTCAATTGAGGATTAGAGTGTATATTTACAATGAAAATATCGTCATGATTTTGAAATAATTTACTAAAATGCTTAAAATAGCAATGATTAAAGAATTAAATTTCGTAATAAATGACATAATTTAAAATATACGCAACCATGAATTAGTATATTATAAGTTATAAAAAGACTGCATTCCTTTTAACATTAGAAATAACATTAAAATAGCTTTCTTAAGAATATATTGCACTACATTTACTGAAATGAAAAATGGTACAATCATCAAAGGTAACTTTGTAGGTAATTTCTATTGCAGTTTCAGAACAAAACGGAAGTAAATCTTTTAAAATGTTGTATAAAAATCAAAAACTCAGAAATACTATTTATTAAGTCCATTTAAAATGATTTATTTAGCTTGGCTCAAAGCAATACTACCATTCAATTTATCTTTGAGTCACGTTACAATTAGGATCCAAAAAAAAAAAAAAAAAAAAAAAAAAAAAAAAAAACATTTTAATAAAAGTAGTGCAAATAGAAGGCAGCAAAATAAAAATTCCAAATGTTCTAAACATTCCCTTCGTTCTTCACAATTCCACAAGATTTTTATCATTTAATCATTGTATAGAGTATATTACTATATAACTATACAATGTCAACCATTTATATTACTATATAATGTCAACCATTAACTTCATAACTATTAAATGTTTTAATAATCTGTGTACAATTTTACAAGCTTTTTTTTTTATAAAGTAAGAATAGGAAACTTATTTCATAACATTGCCGGGAGGGTGCAGCACTGGACCTTTTAGTATTTTGGTTAAGGTCAAATATACTAAAAAATTGAAGTTGCGCAAAATTAACCTTTACGGTTCATAGGTATCCGTTTAAGTAGAACATGTTAAATATGTAATGAAACGATCAAAAGAGTTTTTAATTAGCATATCTTCGAAAAGAAAAAAATCGATTTCAATTATTAGTTGAGTAATAAATTTCAACATAAATTTATATTTTGATTAATCACGTTAAAAATTATAGTATATAATAAAGCTGCCGATTCAGCAAAAGACATTTGAAACTGCTCATGAGATGCACTTAAATTGTTTAATATTGATATCAGTTAGATTTAGAGAGAAAAAATATTTAATAAATAATTTTTAAAGCAAATATATTTGAAAAAAAAAAGCTAAACAGAATTCAATTTAGATTTTCAAAAACTTATAAAAATAAATTTTGAAAATGTACTAAGTCAAAAAATTTTATTATACATTATTATAAAAAAAATCAATCACTGCATCGTTTGTTTAAGATCCGTCATAGATTTTTTTTTTACTTCACTATCATAAACTAGTCTTAAAAACTGATATTTATTTATATCATTACTCTACGACAGACATTTGCAAAATCAATTTTGATTTACTCACCTGCTGATGAAAGAACAACCTGTCTGGAACTTCGAATTCTGAATTTGACTATCGTGAGCTGTCGTATGTCTTGGGACACCCTCTCATCTTGTTCTTCTCCCGCGATTCTCTTCAACCAATGATATGAGACAAGCAACGTGCCAAAGGCGGTGCTTCGCACATTTTTACCTTTCGCCGATTTTGAGCCGTAGAAACGGAACCGCGCTCCTTTCTTTCCAAAATAATACTTTTTAAATTACAATTAAGGTTATTTTAAGATTGTTTTAAATATTTAAAAAAAAAAAAAAAAAAACTCCAACCTGAAAGTCACAGACGTTTGGGATTTGGTTCATAAAAATTCTCCATCTTGAAAGTCAGAAACGTTTGGGAATGCGTTAATAAAAATTTCCATTCTTTTAGCAAAGTTTAATCCCTTAGACTGCGCCCACTCGTTAAACATTTTAAAGTCTTCAAAAAAGGATATTTTTGAAGATCTTAAAATCGAACTTTAACTTTTCTTTTTTCAAATGCTTCATTTGTAAAATGTTTCCTTTTGATCCCATGTTGCATAAAATAATTTAATAAAAATTAAATCAAAAAGTTAAAACCTTAAAAGACCATGAACGGTTTCGGTAGAGCATGTTTTTTTTTTAAAAAAAACTAATAAATGGTGACGTAAATAACATTTATGTCAAGTTTTGTGAAAATTTAGTTCAGAAGATTCAGAAAATTTAGTTCAGAAGTCAGTTCAGAAAAACTGACACAACCTACATGTTGCGCAATATTCAATTGAAAGTAATCTTTAATAAAAGTAGAAGCATAGCAGTATGAAGGCAGATATATTTCATTAGCGATGGTTTTTTTAAAATAAATTTTTTAAACAATAATTTATGCATTCATTTATTTTTGCTGAAACTAATTCTGATGACTGGATAACATGGCAGAATATAATTTATAAATAATATATAAATGTAGCATAATTTATGAATATGGCGAAAATAAATGAATGTATAAATTTATTTTAGCAAAAATAAATTTATCATTTATTTTTGCTAAAATTTATTCTAATATCTAGATAACATGATAAAACATAATGTATAATATGTAGACTAGACTATAATGTATAAAATAAGTTTAAACGTTATGTACCCATACGTTCTATGTTTTCAGGGGTTAAGGTTTTATAGTTTAAAGGGTTAAAAGTTATTTTAAATTAAAAGTTAAATGTTATTTCTTCTGCTGTTGAGATCTTGCACATTTTCTTTGTATACATTTTAATTACATTTTCAGGCAAATGTACTGCAAATATCAGAAATACAAAAGTTATTTTTTGTGCCTGAAATATTTTCAAAAAAGATTTCATAGTTCAACTAAGATTATAGTTTGCTTTATTAATACTGGTTTACTTATTGGATAGTGTTTATATAATCTGTTGGAGATATGTTAAGATTTTGCTTTTTATGCCAACCATCGACAGTAGATTTAACTGAGATTTTTCTTAAAACTACATGTGGTTGAACTAATCTGATGTTAACATAGGTAAACAGCATAAAACAAATTAAAACATAGGTAGTAAGTTGAGTTGAGAGCCAAATT